>NW_024412422.1:16702243-16825273 GCF_014898765.1 Herpailurus yagouaroundi
ATCCATCCATCCATCCATCCATCCATTTATCCATCCACCCATCCATCCATCCGTTCATCCATCCACTTTCTCTACAGATCACGCTTAGTCCCCAGTACATACTGGTCAGAGTTGTTTACTGAGTATACTGACTATTGTATACTGCATATAGCAGAAATTCTGACTCTAATTAGTTTTAATTAGTTTTCAATAGATTTTTATGGTGATCAAGAACAACAAAGGTTTACATTAGGTAGTATGATTAGTTCCTGTTTATTAGAACAAGAAATAGGTTCTTCTATCTTCAAAAGTTATCTTTGATTAACTCTTACCTCATAAGCTTTTGTAGGTCTGAATCCCAAAGTAAATTTATAGGTATTTGTTTGAGTCTGTCACCCGACCAGAGTCTGGATGATGGCTGTTGGTTTCCAGAATAAACCTGGGGCAAGTTGGCCTTGATGCTTTTGCGTAAACTAGAGTGAGCAGCGCCCTTTGTAAGCACTGAGGACATGGGGTCCCTGCAGAGTGGGAGCCACACTGCCATCGTGCCCCGCGCTAGCCATCTGCCCACATCTGTGCCTCCTTATGGCACAGGAATGCCAACCAGCATCTTGTCAGCTACACTGCCACGGTGGCCACATGACAGCGTTTATATGTGAAGTCATTTCTTAGCCCACACTCAGAAACAAAGAAATACAAAATGATTGATCCCAGGGAGCAGATGGGAGCCAGCTAAATGTAAAAGAAGAAGGAGAATAAACTAGAAAGGTATTTGGTTCAATTGACCCGCATCTTTCCAGGACAACCTTCACAGATGTGCAGTTTCTTAAGGTGAATTGGAAAAAATGGACCAGATCAACAAGCCCATAAGAAAAACGGCTGTTTGTCAGCCGGGTATAGAATTCTGGGTGATTCTGGGGCAAGAACAGGACATGACAAATTCTTAAAGGTTCTGCCACGATCTCTAGTATTTATGACCCACTTCAAAAGCAGCTACTGCGGCCACATGTGTCACAGGCTGGGTGACTGCAGTTGTTCCGTGCTGTTAGTGGTGAGAAGGGGAGACAGGTGAGTGAGAATGTCCCAGACAGTGACGTTCTCATTGAAGACATAATCCTGTCACTGTGGGTAGGAGGACTGGCGTTTCACCATGATGTGGAGTCCTGACTACCAAGGCCATCAGTGCTATAAAATAATGGAAATATAAGAGAGAAATAAAATTATCAGGTATAATATAAACATAACATAATATTAAAGAATAAAATGCTTAGCCTATACTAAGCAAATGAAAATTAATAATACAGGTCCGTTTTAGGTCTGTATGCTTTAAACACACACACACACACACACACACACAGAGTGTGAGTGGGGGAGGGGCAGAGAGCGAGGGAGACGCAGAATCCGAAGCAGGCTCCAGCCTCCGAGCTGTCTGCACAGAGCCCGATGCGGGGCTCGAACTCACGGACCGCGAGATCAGGACCTGAGCCGAAGTCGGACGCTCCACCGACTG
This sequence comes from Herpailurus yagouaroundi, assembly GCF_014898765.1. Lineage (NCBI taxonomy): Eukaryota > Metazoa > Chordata > Mammalia > Carnivora > Felidae > Herpailurus > Herpailurus yagouaroundi. The sequence continues at coordinate 16,703,733 of NW_024412422.1, forward strand.
AGCCCCCCAGGCGCCCCCAAATCTCCTTTCAAGAGCTCCTTAGAGGCGTGCGCAGTGATGGGTAGGTGACAGCTTGTAGGCAAAACGTATGTGTGCCTCCATCAGCCAACGCCCCTTTGTGTTTTGGTTATGACTTCACTTTTTATTTTAAAAGATGTTTATTCTGGAAAAGTCAAGCAGCATAGACGCTTGGCAACAACAAAGAAAAAAAATCACCTCAAACCCTAAGATCCTAAATTCTGCATTCTCCATCTCGGAAGACTGTCATTTCTTCAGTCCTCACCCCACAGGGTGGCTATAAATGGATCCCCGAATGAATGGGGATAATGTGCTATAAAAACGCACCAGCACCCTGCATGCTGTTTTTGTAAAAATGTGCCAAATTTATTTTCACTTATTTAACAGGAGAGGAAGGATCCAAACGAACGCTGATGAACTCCAAACCTTTCCTCCTTGGAAAGATGGATCGGGCCTTTTGTGATGAGGCCTCAGAGGTCACAGGGTGTAACTTCTACCGGAACCACACGTCTGCCCAAGATCAAGGACGGGAAACCAGTCCCACGCCGCGGGATAACAAGAGCCCCGTGTCACAGTGAGGTTATGTGGACGGCGTCCTTGCAGGCATTTTTGGTAAATGCAATCCATAGTGGGTCTCACCCCGCATCTGAGGCGCACGCTTATAACACTAATACCCTCGAGGGAAGTAGCCTGTTCAATATGAGGCGGAAGAAACCGTCGGGTTTTTAACTGGGAGCAGGAAAACTTGGAAGGAGCTCGGGCAACTTGGCTGCATTTCCTGGTCTCCCCGGAGCCATCATCTCCGTCTCTGGAAAATATTTACCTTCGGCCGAGGAGGCGGCTCAGTCGTGGACGGGGGTGGTGAGGTCCCCACGTCTCTCTCGGGGGGGAGGACGGATTTCAGAGGGAGCCGGTCACCCCGCTCGGCAAGGAGCTGCTTGGGCCGTAGGAAACCTAATGGGACAGAACACAGTCTAATTTTCTGGGAGAGCCGCACAGCCTCCCTGCGATTTTGCATCCAATGAGAGTTCCCATCTGGGGCTCCCTCGCGGGCTGTTCGAAACTCCCGTGTAAGAGGCAGCTCTGTACAACCAGGCTCGCCTTGGCACGGGGACGGGCCGCGTCTGGGCAGGTGAGGCTGCCTGCTCGTGAGATGCTGTCCCGCTGACTTGCCAAGGAGGGAAGGCACCGGCTGCCCCAAACGGGGTCCCGCACGGTCAGCGGAGGGCTCTGCTACAAGGTGATGCCGGATTGCTGCAGAGACAGCGAGGTGGCAACATTAAATAGATACAGACTCCCGCCCAGACCCGCCTGGCCAAAAGGATGACGATATTGGGGATTCTCGTTACTAACACACGGCTTGAGAAATGACGCACGGCCACCGTGGGACGGATTGGCTTCCGGACTCACTCTTTCGTGTTCTTTGCTTAGTTCCTTTATTACCTGTGTTTATTGTCTAGTAAATGGTTTGAAATTAGAAAAAAAAAAAAAAATCCCGAGAAGGGACAACGTTACAGTAGGATAAATCCTTCGAAGCGAATGTAGATCAACAAAGTCAACACCGGAGATTTGCTTTTCCAAACGACACCGGGGCTGAAATGGGACTTGAACCCCAGCGTCTCCAGACCCAAGGTCAACGTTGCCTCTGCTGCCTCCTGTTGAATCTGTGATGAACCCGCGTGCTCAATTATCGGTCAGCGGCCTTCCAAAGGTCCTGGGGAAGATATCCTGCCACTGAGATGTCCCCCGGGATTGGGCATGATCACTGATGCAGAGACTCCTCTCTGTGCCTGCCCCAGGCTCATGGGAACCAACCCGTATATTCACTCCGTCTGGCTCGGTCCATGACCCTGAGTCCGTCCGTGACCCTGAGTCCAAATCCACTTGGAGAGAGATGGAGACAGAAAAGGAGATAGTGCAAAGTCCTAGATTCTCAGAACACTGAGGATCCCCCAGTGGGATGAGCAGACTCTGATGTGGTCAATGCCTCCCTGGGACTTTGCAGCAGGAATACTGATGAAGATGGAAAATTGCATGCTTACAGCCACTGGGAATATTTTGAGCCAGGCTGCGACGTTTAAACTGAATGCGATCTCTAAACATAGCACATCGATGTCCCCAAGCCAAAGCGGCCCATCTGTAGCAGAAACAGCAACTTCTACTTAATGACGCTTAAGCAGGAGCCACTCCGTCACTGGAAGCTTCCCGACGCTGCAAGCAGAGGGTGGCCGAGGTGAGCAGCAGACCCTCCAGCCTGGGGTGATGTCTGGAAACCCGGCTGTTCGATCCTGAATGGAGACATCTGGTCCAGTGTTAGCTTGATCGTCATCTGTCCCCAGGCAGGGCAGGTCGAAGTGGTAGATATGCCAGAGGACGGGCGGGAGGAGATGCACCAGACCACCGTGCGTACAGACAGTGCTCCTGATGTGGGCAGACCTGGGTTCGAATCCCCGCGTTACCGCTGTGCGACTTTGGCCGAATCTCCGAGCCTCTCTGAGCCTCTGTTTCCCCAGCTGCCAAGTGGAGGTGACTCTGCTGGGAGAATAAAGAGGGAGCAGAGCCCTGCGTGTAGTCAACGCGAGATAGTAAGAGTTACAGCAGCACCAGCTGTAGGATCTGGTAAAAGTGAATCCACATTATCCTCTGGGCAAAACTAACCGAATCCCAGCCGCTGCGGCATCGTGCAGATGCGACAGTGCCCCCTCCAGGGTTCGTCGTGATGATCGCTCACCTGGTGAACAGGTGCCGATGGGGACGCCAAGGCTCGGAGCTGAAACGACTTGCCAAGGTCAGATGGCGACACGAGCATCCACTTTCCGGCTGCTCTATGGTTCCCTGCACCCCAAGCGGGACTGTGTGCCCCTCCTTGTCCTCCAAATGTCCCCCCCCCCAGCAATTGCAATTCAAAGGCTGAGAGTTCACAGATTGTGTCTGATTGGGATGGAGACCATCTAAGCAATTGGACCCCCCTAGTCCTGGGTCATTATCTTGCTCTTCTTTGCACTATCTTGCTTGTCGGGGGTGGATTTGCTGACCTTCACTCAGCCATCCAGGAGCTGAATGGCCAGATCACTCACATCACCAGGGTCCTGGCTCTTTCCTGCATCACATTTGCCTCCCAGTGGGGAGGAGGGCGACCTCTGTTAGGAGGTCTTTGCTGTGTTTAGTGCCACGGACAGTTGTCCTCCGGGGCAGGACGCACACCTCACTGTCAGTGGCTGAGCTCTGTCATCTCACACGAGGAACAATTAGGCATCGCTTGGACAGAAGCCGCTTGCATTTTCTCCAGAAGGCTTATTCTCATTTTCCCAGTATATTCAGTTCTCTCCTCCCAGGCGGTGACTCGTGGCTCTGTCGTTTGTATGTGAGTTCCAGCTGGAAGGACATCATTTGTAGCTCTCGTGACAAACGGGCAACAGAGCAAAATGGATGCATGGCGAGCTGGTGCGTGAACAACGATGGCCAATGTCCTTAGTAACCAGAGCAATGGAAATTAAAACTGTAAGAGATACCTTTACACGCCCATCGGAATGGGTATAATTTAAGAAAAGAATCCACCTTTTCAAGTGTAGGAGAGGATGTGGAGAAACAGGAACTTTCTAGAGGGGAGTAAAACGGATGGCCACTTTATTTATCTTTTTTAAAGTTTATTTCTTTGTTTTAGAGAGAGAGAGAGAGAGAGAGAGAATGGGAGAGAGGCAGAGAGAGAGAGAGAGAGAGAGAGAATCCCAAGCAGGCTCTGTGCTGTCAGAGCAGAGCCTGATGTGGGGCTTGAACCCACGAACCGTGAGATCGTGACATGCCTGAGCCGAAATCAAGACTCGGACGCTTAACCGACTGAGCCACCCAGGTGCCCCTGGATGGCCACTTTATAAAACGGTTGACTTAATAAAAAAAAAATAAATAAAAAGTTAAACATATACTTCCCTATGGCCCAGGGTTTCCACTTCTTGGTATTTGCCAGTATTTACTAGCCTGGTTCCTGAACGTTGGTAGCAGCCTTATTGGTACCAGCCCATGGAAAGGGCACGAATGTCCACCAACAGGTGCATGGGCAGCCATGTGTCCATATAAGGAAATAACACTAAGCCGTCAGAGGAAATTGACTACGGATACACGCTCCAACACGACGGGTCTGAAAATAATTGTGCTAAATGAAAGAAACCACACAGAACACGGGTGATTCCGTTCTTAGGGAATTACAGTATATGCAACAAGCCTATGTCAGACATCAGACCAGCAGTCGTGTGCAGATTGGGGTAGGGGTGCGGGGCGGGGGAGGGGGTAGGCGGAGGGATGATCATTGTTCTCTTGCTTTCGGTCATGGTCTTCCAGGCTAACACATAGGTCGCAACTTAGAAAATATTACATTTCTTAAATATATGCATTCTGTGTTATAGCATGTATACTTCGGTAAAATTCTTTAAAATCGTCCTTGGCACATGGTAGATGTCTGATAAATACATTTGGTGAGACAATCGCACTAGAATTGGGGCAGGCAGAATGATCTTACTCCCTTCCAGCTTTTGTTCCTCCTTTCTTCCCCTTTTGCTCTCAAACGATGGGAACACTTGGGGAGGTCGTGGCTTCTGGGACACTTGTCAGTGGTGACCTTAGGCACCAGGTGTCCTGCTGATAAGAAGGGAGAAAGGCCCTGGGGCCATTCACTGTACTTCTACTCTGTAGACATCATACTTCTTTTTTTTTAATTTTTTAAATGTTTTTTTTTTTAATTTACTTTTGAGAGAAAGAGAGACAGAGAGCAAGGGGGGGGGGGGCAGAGAGGGGGAGACACAGAACCCGAAGCAGCCTCCAGACTCTGAGCTGTCAGCACAGAGCCCGACGTTGGACTCGAACTCACGAACCACGAGATCATGACCTGAGCTGAAGTCTGACGCTCAACCGACCGAGCCACCAGGGCGCCCTGAGAGAATGAATTTCTGTTATTTTTAAGCCACCAAATTTTGGATAATTTGTTGTAGACAACAAAGAAATGTTGTACAAACGGAGATCAGACTTGTACCAGGTGCTCAATTGTGCGGGGCCTCTCAAGACCACGGACAGAGCCTGGGTCTTTCCGTAAAGGCAGGAAGTCACTGCAGGGCTTTAAGCAGGAGGCTGACATTACCTACCTTATTTAGACATAAAACCATTGAATCTGCAAGTCTGGCTACTGTGTGGCATCGGGGTGGGGCGTTTCAAGCCTGGAAGGTGGGTGGCAGCTTTGGAAGCTGCTGTCCTCGTCCAGGAGAAGGGACACGGTGGCTGGGGCCAGCGTGGCAGCAGGGGCATGGCTAAGGTCCTTCTTGAAGCCCAGACCTGAGATAGTTCCTCTATGACCTGAGCTGATCCGAGAACAGCTTGGGGATTCTGGAGCAGACCAAAGCTTGATGGTCACTTACATTTATTGCTGCTGGTGTACATTTAAAGTTGCTTTTGGCCAAAAGCCCCTCTCACATCCTGCAGAACTGGGGAAGGACATCCCAGGGAGGCTCTCGTCCACCGCGTCACCAGCAGGAGGACTCTGTGTTTGCTCCTTCTCTGTCGTGGAGAACAAACACACAAGCAGCCCAGTCTTCCAAAATGCACGTGCACTCTCCCCACTCCATGGGGGCAACACACACACACAGCCCCGTGGAAACTTTCAGAGACCCCGGATTGTGCCGTAGACTCCACCTCAAAGACCCAGAGGAAGCACTGGTGTGACAGAAGGTCTTGTGTCCTGACGTGGGGGGTGGGAGTGGGGGAGGACACATTTTATGTCTTGTTCGGATGTTGACCTGCCATGTAAAGCTACCTCCCTATCATGGTTCTCTATTTTAGGTACATGTATGGGAAATTCAGATTCGATTGACTGCACTGCTGGCCATTGCTCAGCTAACTCTTTAACTCCTTCAAACAGGAGCAGCTGTTCATTGGCTCTACATTTAGAGCATCCAGTACCTACAGAGGAATATGAGAGGGTGGACTCTATTGCAGGCGAGTGTAGACATAGGGAGGGGTGAAGATTTGCAGCCAGCTACTTAATATACTATTGGAATATATCACCCAGTAACCGACCATTCAGGATTTCGTTGGCCAGAGCACCTTGCTAAATGGCTGAAATATAATGTATTTAATCAACTCCTTTCTTTTCTTTAAAAAAATGTTTTTTAATGTTTATTTATTTTTGAGAGAGAGAGAGAGACAGACAGAGCACAATCGGAGGAGGGGCAGAGAGACAGGGAGACAGAGAATCCGAAGCAGGCTCCAGGCTCTGAGCCATCAGCACAGAGCCCGATGCGGGGCTCCAACTCGTGAGCTGCGAGATCACGACCTGAGCCGAAGTCGGATGCTGAACCGACTGAGCCACCCAGGTGCTCCCAATTTTTTTTAATATTATAAGCAGTGTTACAGGCTTATGTTATATGTGATATGTCTTTGTCTAGTCCTCTTGTTATTTCTTTAGATTGTTTCTTAAAATGAAATGACTAATATTTTCACAAATATTTTTAAGATGGCTGCTACCTGCTTGCCAACATGTTTCGCAGAGAAGTCGCAAGACTGATTTCTCATTTTCTTTTAAATTTTTTTTTCTCAACGTTTTTATTTATTTATGGGACAGACAGAGACAGAGCATGAACGGGGGAGGGGCAGAGAGAGAGGGAGACACAGAATCGGAAACAGGCTCCAGGCTCCGAGCCATCAGCCCAGAGCCTGACGCGGGGCTCGAACTCACGGACCGTGAGATCGTGAGATCGTGACCTGGCTGAAGTCGGACACCCAACCGACTGCGCCACCCAGGCGCCCCGACTGATTTCTCATTAACAGTGTGAGAAATGCTTACTCATCCTGATACTGGGCATTGTCAATCTGTTTTTAAAACATACTTGCTAATTTGATGGGGGAAATGTCATATTGTTTTTACTTGTGCTTCTTTTGTAACTTGTAAGTAAGGAACACATTTTTGTACTTACTGATTTCTGGTAATTACATATTTGATTGGTAAGTGGGACACATATATTATCATCACTTGAGCTTTTTAGAAATAGTGTGTGTATACAGGCTGCATGGTTAGCAATTCTTCTATTATGTCTCATTAATTCATTCAAGAAATAATTGCTGAGAGCCTCCTATATATGGTAGGCATGATTCTAGGCGCTGGTGATTTCATAATGACCAAATATAAAATTCTTTGTTCTCTGGGCACCTGGGTGGCTCAGTCGGTTGAGCGTTGATTTTGGCTCAGGTTATGATCTCACGAACTGTGAGATCGAACCCCAGGTTGGGCTCTGTGCTGGCAGCATGGAGCCTGTTTGGGATTCTCTCACTCTCTCTCTCTCTCTCTCTCTCTCTCTGCCCCTCCCACCATCCTCAAATAAATAAATATACTTAAAAAAAATCTCTGTTCTCATGGGACTTGGCATCTTCTGGGGCAGAGAGAGATACAATACATGAGTAATATATGTGGTATGTTAGATCGTGAAAAGTGTTCAGAAAAGAAAGAGCAGGCATAGTGTCTGTAGGGGTAAAAGGAAAGCTTGCAATTTTAGAGAGAGTCCAGGAAATTTTTCTCCAAAAAAATGAACATTCTTTCCATCTGAGTCAAGATGAAAGGAAATGTGTGAATTGGCCACAAAGATACCTAGGGATTCCAGGAAGAGGGGACAGCAGTGCAAAGGCCCTGAGGCAGGAATGTGTCTGTGTTGGATTGAGGAAATCATGGTGGGTCTTCATGGCCATTGAAGGACTGTGGCTTTTTCTTCACAGGAATTAGGAGCCGTTGGAGAATTTGAGTAGAGGAGGGATTTGTTTCGTTACACATTTTTAGAGGCTCACACTGGGTGCTGGTTTGAGGACATACCAAAGAGGAGCAAAGGCAAGGTCGAAAGGGTCAGGTGGGAGGCTGCTGGAATAATCCGGACGGTGGATGATGGGAGTGGCTTGGACCCAAGAGCCAGCAGTGCCAGCGACGGGCAGGACTCCGGTTTTCAGTGTTAGAAGGTGGAGCCCACAGACCGGCTGACAGATTCACGTGATGGTTCTGTTTGGTTTGCTTGGGTTTTTTTTGTTTTTTTTTTTTGGCTATTATCATTTTTAAAATTTTATTTAAATCTAAGCTGGTTGACATATAGTGTAGGAATGGTTTCATGAGTAGAAGTTAGTGACCTGTCACTTCCATATGACGCCCAGGGCTTGTCCCAACAAGTGCCCTCCTGATGCCCATCCCCCATCCAGCCCATCCCCCGCCCACCTCCCCTCCAGCCGCCTTCAGTTTGTCCTCTGTAGGGCTGCTCCTCTCAAAGGCGAAATACCCCTTTCTGGGTGTTTCCCCCAGCCCCCTCCATTCTCCGGTCACAGACAACCTTGTTTCTCTCCCCGTTTGCGTCAGTAATGGTCCCTGTGATGTGACATGACGCACGAGCCCCGGAGTCGTTCACAACCCCGTCGGACAAGAATGACCTTGGAGATGTCCTCCCCGGATAGAAACGAGAAGCATTCATGACGCCAACAGTAGAGAATACCGTTGTCTTCTGGTGGATGTCACCCCCCGTGGCAGGCTGGCCCCGGCGGGTGGAGGGCGGGCGGGGGATGCCCCGCTGACACTTCGGTGACCACACGTAGGACGCTGCCCCTTCCTCGGCTGTGTCCTGTCACATCCGTCAATTCCGAGCCACAGTCTTGACCTCGGAGCTTCTCAGCCTCAGCAGGGCTGGCGGTTTGTGCTGGATAAATCTTTGCCCAGAGAGTCTGTTCCGTGCCTTGTGGGACTTTGAGCAGCGTCCCTGGATTCCGCCTGCCAGATGCCAGAGACGACCCAGACCCTGTCGATGTGCCCGGGAGACACGCTCACCCATGCTTGGCGACCCCGACCAGGACTAAGCTGTGTCCCCGAGTCCACGGGATCCGGATCTGTCGTAGCCCGACTAGGGCAAGAGTAACTCAACCTCCTCACAGCGGCAAACAGCCATCATGCTCTCCCCACCTGGGCCTGAGCCCTGGGGAAAGGGCACTTCCTGCTCCCTCCTCAGTCACCGACCCTTCTTTGCAAGGTCCCTGTTGTCCCTGTAGTTGGACAAGAACATACATACTCTTGGGATGTGGGTTCACTTGGTAACTTCACTGTTGTTTTTCTTTACTCCTTTTTCTTTTTTTTTTTTTTTAATTTTTATTTATTTACTTTTGAGAGACAGAGTGAGACAAAGTGAGAGTGGGGAGGGGCAGAGCGAGAGGGAGACACAGGATTGGAGGCAGGCTCCAGGCTCTGAACTGTCAGCACAGAGCCTGACGCGGGGCTCGAACCCACAGACTGTGAGATTATGACCTGAGCCGAAGTTGGGCGCTCAACCGACTGAGCCACCCAGGCACCCCATCTTTACTTCTTTTTAAAAAGGCCCAGGATCCATAGTCCCAGGAGCTGACATTTGTCTGGATATGGCAAAGGTCGTGATGGGGACAGGGTGACAAAAGGCCACACTGAGGGCCCAGGCTGAATGGAGCAAGGGGTCTTATTTTTTTTTAATGTTTATTTTTGAGAGAGACAGAGAGCAGGCAAGGATAGGCAGAGAGAGAGGGAGACACAGAATCCGAAGCAGGTTCCAGGCTCTGAGCTGTCAGCACAGAGCCCGACGCGGGGCTCGAACTCACAAACTGTGAGATCATGACCTGAGCCGAAGTCGGATGCTCAACAGACTGAGCCACCCAGGCGCCCCTGGAGGCAGGGGTCTTAGGTAGGCAGTTCCTAGGTAGGAGGAAGACATAAGGCCTTGGATCTCAACCCACCTGCTCCAGCGGCTGTGCCCCCTCCCCCTGGTGTGAACACACCCCCAGGTGTGCAGGTCTGAGGCCTCCGATGGTCTTCTACCCGATGCGCCTCCCCCATGCGGCCACCCTCCGCCTTACCTGATTTGGCCTTGTCTGTCAAGCCGGGCAATCTTGATTCTTCAGACAAGAGGTCTGGATCGGGCATCGGTGGTCCTGGGTTCGAGTTCTGCCCCTTACTATTTTAGCTAAATGACGCTGGAGAAGTCCTTTCTCTTCTCGGGGCCCCTTCTCCTGATTAAAACGAGTCATTTCAATAAGACTCATGTTTGTCACTGGCGGGTTTTCATAGCACAGGCGATGGGGTGCGTGCATGTGCTTGAATGCGCATCGCCACGTGCGTTTATGTGCGTGGACACCGTGTATGCGCGTAGCTGTAATTAAAACGCATTAGGAGGAAGTGAGGAGACGCTGGCCCTCGGACGATATTTTGCAATGCCCATTGCTCACAGCAAGGCTTGTGAGTTGAGGCCTGAGCTGCTTTAAAGAAAAATACCAAGCTGGTGACCTTTTGAAGAGACACGTAAGAGCACAGGGCGTGTCGGGGGGTGAGCGTGTGGGGGGGTGAGGGGTCTCTGTGCCTCCCTCAGACCCAAGGCCGAGCTCCCCCGCTGCCACTGCTCCCCCGTGGTGTCCACATGCGCGTGCAGGAGGAACCGTGCTCGGGGTCTCGGAGGCGAGCCCCGAATCCCACGGGGGGGACGCTGTGCAGGGAGGCCCCTCCGAGGCGACGGGACGGCCCGAGTCTCGGGCTGCGGGATCCCTCTTGCGTCACCACCGCAAACACACACCTTTTCCTTGTCATCAGTGTATTTCGTCTTCAGCCGCCTCTGGAGTGGCCTCAGCTGGCCCCTGCTGTGGAAACTGTCTCTTTCAACTTCTACAAAAAAGGAGGTGGGGGGGGGGGAGAAAGGCAATTAGCACAGTCCTTTGAAGAATTAAGCAGCAGCAATGCTGACGGCTGAGAGAGAGAGAGCCACAGACGGCTTTATGAATTACAATTCAAGCTGAGAGACCCACTGGGGTCTCGTAAGGCGGTAACTTGTGGAGTATCGCTTCCCGTGCCTGTTTCTTTAAAATCTGGGGGGCCCCCGGGAGAAGTTCTGGTGCGGGAGGGCTGACGATCCAGACACGAGATAAGATGGCACGCAATGGCGAACATGGGGAAGGTTTAGAATAATCCATAAAACAATAGGAACCTGCCGTGCGGCTTTCTGCTGTCAAAGTACATCTGGGTCTGGGGGAGACAGACAGAGAAGCTTAATCTGAGTACGTGAAGGTCCAGAGGCTGTTCGACTCGGTGTTTGCATCACCCGAGACATTCCCTGGGTCCCACAGTAAATGTATGCCACCCTTGCCCCCAGATCCACAAAGAACACCGAGAACAAGCTTCCCTGGCCGGTTTCCTTTCCCCCTCCCCTCTTCCCTACTTCTCTCCTGCCTTTCACAGACAGCTAATGTCCCATTGGCCTTTTTTTGTTTAATTTTGCCTCCCTTGGGCTTCCCCTAAGCCATCGGAAGGGGTGGCTATTAGATATGCTTTGGTCTGTGAGCAACAGAATAGCTGAGTCATGGTAGTGAAACAGAGCAAAACAAAATGAAATCGGGGCTTATTCGTCTCCAGGGCAAGAGGCCTGGAAGCTTCTGTTTCGGCGCCATGGTTCTATGATATCGGGATCAGAGTTTTTGAGATTCTTGAGATCTTTTCCCCATACTTGTTGCCTCGTGGTGCCAAGATGGCTGCTGTACCTCTCTTCCGGATGGGGCTCTGCCTTCCTTCCCATGGTGGGAGCGGGTTTCCGGGCCGCGGCCTTGAGGGGTATGCGGCGCTGAGACCATGGCGATGTTGCGGCGATGCCCGCTGAGGCCTCTCTGTGAACCCCAAGATACTGGCAGGCGGGGCCCAAATCTGCTCGTCCGTCCCCCAAGACAAGCCTGGATGGGAGCGCCCCTGCCTGTTGCACCTGCTGCCTGCCATCCGGGGCGCTCTGCCCCCTTCTCGGCCTCTCCCTGCCCTCCCTCGGCCCTGCTTTCAGATTTCACCCGGGGAGCTCGAGAGGGTTCAAAGCCACAGATGATGAGACGTGTCGGGAGGAAGGCAAAGGCAGGTACGGTCCCGTTCCCCATGCAAAACACCACTCCTCACGTTAATCTGTTCAGGGAAGGCATGGAGTTTTCTTTGTTTCGTAGTAGGATCCACTCACACCAATTCTCCGAAACCATTACCCCAGGGACCCTCTTCCAAATGGAGGTTAGAGGGTTGATGTCTGGGAGCAGCAAACGGAAGACAGAGGCAGAGACACTCTGGGCTCCCTGCTCCCGCCCAGACGTAAATCTACAGGAGAAGACTGGTGCCATCAGCCCATCTGTTCGATGATCACCTCCCCACCCGAGGCCGGGTAGGCATCACAAACCCCCTGTCAGACCTGCGATCCTCACAGACCCCGCGACCCGGCCAGCGACCCGTTCTGGACAATGGCGTGTTGTGACCAGCGTTGGAGAAGAGAAGGTATAGGTTACCTTCCCTTTCCCTCCTGATCATAGACCAGGACCATTTTCTGGAGTACAACCTTTGGAAGCAAAATACTGAGACCTTTCCATAGGATAAAAGGCTGGTGATCATAGTTCTCATTAAGCAGGGGACCCTGAAAATGGTTGCTTGGCAACTTGAGAGTTCTTTGGGAAAAAAAAGAACCCAAATGGTTTCCCCAAACTACTGAGGTATCGTTTAGAGGGTGAGGAAGTGTTTTCTCTGGATGAAGGCAACGGCCGCCATGTTTCCTTTGTGTTCTTCTAGCAAGATCAACGCCAGACCGTTCAGCGTGAGCCCTGCTTCCTGTAGCCTTAAGAAAAGAGCCCGTTGGGGCGCCTGGGTGGCTCAGTCGGTTGAGCGTCAGAGTTCGGCTCAGGTCATGATCTCACGGTTCGTGGGTTCGAGCCCCGCGTCGGGCTCTGTGCTGACGGCTGGGAGCCCGGAGCCTGTTTCAGACTCTGTGTCTCCCTCTGTCACCCCACCTCCCCGATCGCACTCTGTCTCTCTCTCTCTCCCTCGAAAATAAATAAACATTAAAAAAAAAAAAGATAGGAGCCCCTTCTGTGCTCTAAGACTTAGGCAAAGTTATGAGAGAGCTGACTTGGATGTAACACTGGAAATCAAAAACAGCCTTGCTGCCTGTGGGCCGACGCTTATGCATTTGTGCTCCGAGTCCTGTTCAGAAGCGCTGGGCAGCATGTCAGAATTGCTTTGCATGATCATAATTTAGCAAATCATCTACTCTTTATTTCAGGCTGGCTCAGTAAATACGTCTCCTTTCTGTTTCGTCTGAAGAAGAAACATCGTGGTGAATAACTCTCACAAAGGGAAATAAAGTCACCCTGTCCATTGTTCAAATGGCACATAGGAAGGACGGCCCCTCGAGGACCCCTTCTGAGGGCACCTGCTTCCAACGGGCGTGGGAGGGGGCTCGGCGTGGAGGCCACGGGTAGAACACACGATCTGGTTTTCAGAGACTTTGGTTTATTGCTACCCTCTTGTAACCTTTCCTGAGAGATTTCAATGCCAAAGCCTTGACGGAAAAAGACACAGTTTTCTATCAGATTTTCCCCTGCTGACACACAGACCGCTTTTCTTTGTGCCTAGCTGTTCTCCCCCAAAAATGACTTAACCGATCACACGCTCCCGAGATGAGTTTTCGCTTCTTGGCGAGGGGGAGGGGACCGCGGCGGGCTCAGGGTCGGGGCAGGGTGGGGGTGCATTCAGAATTTCTGCCACGGAAAATGTGGTGACATTTCTCACATCCCCAGCTCCCCTCCCCTCCCCCAGCTCTTTACCAATTCACTCAAGCACTGTCTCTGCTCCAGGTGCTATATACTTGGTTCTAGGCGTAAACGATCAAGTTGTACCCATACTCACTTTCAGGACTTGTGCAGTAGAGCTGAGACACAGGTATGTAAGCGATGTTCCCATATGCTACGGGGCGGTACGTCTCCGTATTTAAAGAGAGGGCTGACTCTTCCAAGAGGGGCACGTTTCACCTGGGAAGGCTTGAAAGTAAAGACAGTACCGGAATGGGGTTTTGAAGGATCGGTAGGAGTTTGCCAGGAAGAATGAGGAGCCGTGAGTCATGAAATCAGTAGTTACTGTTAACAGCACTAACTGTGCCCCACACGTGCTTTTTACATGTTTCCAACGCCTTGTCACCATCAGCCATTCAACAGTGTGAGCGAGGGGCCCCCGGGTGGCTCAGTCGCTTAAGCGGCCAACTCCGGCTCAGGTCATGATCTCCCGGTTCGTGGGTTCGAGCCCCGTGTCGGGCTCTGTGCCGACAGCTCGGGGCCTGGAGCCTGTTTCGGATTCTGTGTCTCCCTCTCTCCCTGCCCCTCCCCTACTCACGCTCTGTCTCTCAAAAATAAATGTTAAGAAAAAATTCAACAAAACCGTGTGAGCGAGAGGAAATGCTCAGCATGTCCCTTTTACAGATGAGCCAACGGGGGACTCACTCTCCCAAGCACAGGTAGCTTTTGGAGCAGGCCCGCCGTCCCCAGAACCCGGCTTTCAGCCGTCACACCACACCGGGGGGCGCTGGGGAAGAAAGAGCTTCGGGAAAGAGAGAGAAGCCTGCTGAAGCATGAATGGTTAAAGGAAGTCATCTGCTCAAGGACTGGGTGGCGTGTGACTCCCCAGCTGTGTGGCTCGGGGACGGATAATCAGCCCCACGGAAGCTTCACAGAACGGGGTGGACAAGTGCGGTGTCTTGCAGGGGTTTGGGGGAACCCCCCTTCTGGGGGGCTCCTCTCTTTTCTTAGGCCTCCTTCTCCTGTGTCCTTGCCAACATGTGTCGGCTGAGAACACGCTACCTGCCGGATGCCCGGATAAGCACCGGGATGCAGCTAAACGGGGGCCGGGGTGGCTGGATTGACATCCGGAACACCGTAGTCACAGGTGTGGGGTGGGACAGGCCATGAGGACCGCACGCGTCCCTGGGTCCGAGGTCCCCTTGCCTCTCCCTCCGTATCTCCCTTTGATGCCCTCTCTGTATGTCTTTGTGTCGCCCGCTCTCTGCTCTGTTAGGTTTCGTCTCTGTGTCCTTGGCCGCCTGCCTCTCTCTTGGATTTCCTACTCTTTTTAACCAGCCTGGCTTTCTCATTCCCTCTCTCTCTCTCTCTCTCTCTCTCTCTCTCTCTCTCCCCGCCGCCTCTGTTTCTGTGTTCATTCTGTTACTCGTCTGCACCGATACTCGCATATTCTGTCCGGCCCTCTGCTCCTCTGCCTGTGACTCTACTCAACGTGTGGCTCTTGTCTCTATCTGCCTGTCTCCCTGTCCCTTCCCGTCTTCTTTTTTCAACGTTTATTTATTTTTGGGACAGAGAGAGACAGAGCATGAACGGGGGAGGGGCAGAGAGACAGGGAGACACAGAATCGGAAACAGGCTCCAGGCTCCGAGCCATCAGCCCAGAGCCCGACGCGGGGCTCGAACTCACGGACCGCGAGATCGTGACCTGGCTGAAGTCGGACGCTTAACCGACTGCGCCACCCAGGCGCCCCATCCCATCTTCTGTCCAAAGGACCGAGAGTCAACCCGGCTCCGGCCGCGTCTCCCCTGCTGACCGGACCTACCCGTGTCCATATGACAGGAGCCACGGGGCAGGGGGCCCTCGTTCTTCGGCGAAGCCACCGCCACGGGCCGGGGTTCCAGGCTTCTCTTCCAGAGCTTTGCTCCACAAGCCGCTGTCTCATCAGGGTTGGGTGTTAATTCAGCGACCGATATTTGCATGCTAGCTCTGTGGCAACTGGATGTGCTATTTCATTTTCATTTGGCCCACGGCGGGGAAGAAGGCGCCTCCAGTCAACAAAGACGGTTGCATTAGCAGGTTACAGACGTAATTAGGCAGAGCTCGACTGAACCGCTAATAGATTCAGGCGCCGGGAAGGAATTAGAGATAAACACTGATGATTCAGTGCCGGCGCTGGGGTGTGCGAATGAGTGGACCCACCCGCATGACGGAGACGGTGTCAGCTGGGCGCGCTCGACCTTGCCTGCCAGGCTCTGCCGTGTTCCCGCCTGTCTGTCATTCCCTCTCCGGCTGGTCTCTCTCTGCCCGATGGCGTGTCCTTTCCTGTGACTGCTGTTAACAACTGACCACAGCGGGGATGACTGAAAACAGCAGAAATGTGCCCTCTCACTACCCTGGAGGTCGAAAGTCTAAAATCAGCGTGGGTGGGGCTGAAACCAAGGTGTCCGCAGGGTTTGCGCCCTCAGGAGGCCCCGGGGATGACGCCCTCCCTCCTCCTCTGGCGGCCCCTGGCGGCCCTTGGCTTGTGGCCGCCTCACTGCTGGGCACCTGCCTGTCCCCCTTCCTTCTGCACCAGACGCTCCTGTCCCTGCCTCTTAGAGGACACAGGCAGGTGTGTTCAGGGGTCATAACGAGGACGGCTTCGTCTTCTCAAGACCTTGAACTTCATCACCTCCGTGAGTCCCTCTTCTGCCGTCGGGAGGACACTGGCACGTCCTCGGGGTTAGGCTGTGACGCCTGTACCGGAGCAGAAGTTAATTTGTTTTTCCGACCGTCTTTGGCCTCATTTCCGTGACTCTGTCTGTCTGAAAGCCCCTGTGCCCCATCTCTGCACTTGCCAGCCCCTCTCGCTGCCTCCGGCTGTCCTTCCAACTACGGGGGTCCCACTTGTGCCACTCTGCCTCTGGTTTCTTTGCGCGTGGGGATTCTCTGACGTCCTGTCTCTCCGCCTCAGTTTCCTTACCTTATCTGACTGTCTGCCTGCCTCTCGGTCCTGTCCCTCCCCCTCACGCAGACCAGGATTCTGTTCCTCCCTGGCACGGAACCGGGAGATCACTGGTCGCCCTGCCCTCTCACAGGTGCCTGACAGACACCTGTCTCTCGGTTCAGACACCGCAGACGGAGAGGGGCCCCGAGTGATAACAGAACATCAAGGCTTCGCTTTGCTTGTTGTTCGTTATCAAACGCAGAGGGAGACTCAGCCACGGACCGAATCCCCTCCGTTTTTCGTGTTTTTTATTCACCGTGGCGTGATACAATCCTGCACAGCTACCAACACGTTGAAAACCAGACTCCCCCCCCTCTTCCCCCCAGCCCCAGTCACGGCGACAAGCGCAGGCTTTCCCCACGTGACGCTGCAGCCTGGCACGCCCCAGCTCAACGCCTGAGCCGCCTTGTGACCTCGGGGAAGTGACTGGTCTCTGAGCCTCCGCTCGTCTTCTGTAAGGTGCGTGTCCCAGTACTTCCCCCGGTGGGAGGCATCCAGGTTGTTCTATCCTCTCCGTCCCCATCTCGACCTTTGGAGGGCTTGGTCTCAGAGACTCATTCTTTCCAGGGTTCGGCTGGCCTTTCCTCCGCCTGGCAAGATACTAATCCTCTCCCTTCCTTCCCTCCTTTCCTTTCTCCAGTCATTGTCCAATCACTGTCCATCCTTGGGAACGACGATAGGATAGACTAGGACTCCCAGATCTGCAGGCGAGGAAGTGGACAGAGGCTCTTGCTGGCTTGGGTCGCCCCCAAACCTGGCAGCACAGCGGAGGTGAGCCCTCACCTGTGACCCTTAGTGACAGCCTCTTGTACCCACTCATCTTCCCTTCCCCGCGGCGAGGCCGAGGATGTGTGGCTGGGAGTGCAGGAGCTGGTGTCTGTCTGTGAACAGGAAGTGAGAATGGGGTGCAGGTGGGAAGGCTTTACACGCTTTAGGATGATGGGGGAAATGTAGAGACTGTAGGCCGGCACCCCCCACAACGGACTCATGGTGGAAAGGGCACTGATGTGTGTTGCTATGGTGACAGAACGCCTCAACGACCCCAAGGGCAGGAGACTCTCTCCGCCTCCCCCCGCCATCTTGCTTAAGGATAACCTGAAACCAGCCCCGGAGCTCATATTTCTGCTTCTTTCTACAAAGGTGCTTCCTTGTTGCCCTTCCTACGGGACTCCTTTCTCTGCTTTTCATGTAGGTGGCATGAAATGGCCACCAGCTGCTCCTGGGTTTATGCCCCTACCTCTCAAGAAAAGAGCTAAGAGAGAGACTTGACCCCCCCAAACCCATGGCTGTTGCCTCAAGACCCAGTTTGGGGCAAGTTCACCAATGGACGACTCAGTGGTGGCCAGGGTAGGTGGGTCATGCTTCCCAGCTTCCCAGAATGGCTTCTGGGGTCCCTGTAGCTGTCCCCAGGCAGAAGGATAGCAGGAAGAGAGAAATTACTAATGAGCGTTTGAATACCACTGCCTCACGTTTATTTAACAAACATGGGGTGGCCACTCATTCACCATGTTGCAGACACGAAAGTTGGTCTTTTACTCTCATTGGATTGCCAGTCCCTTCGAGTTTTCTCGGTTCAGATGCTCCCACTCTCGCCGGAAGGGGCAATTTGTCTTTATTGTTGCCTCCCCAGCATCCAGCTTTCCGTGCGCAGGTTAGAAACTCACCTGTTTTATATTCTGCCTGCAAGTTGTACAGATGCATTTAATCGAGAAAACTTGGTGAACGACACATAAAGCCCAGTGGCCAGTCGCTTCCTCGCAGTGACCCCGGGGGGGCAGGTAGGTGGATGCTATTATCTAGTTAGTCTTGGCTACTGATGGACGTTCTCCATCCACAGGGACGGTGATAATGGGAGTTTCCTCCAGCTTTCCTGTCTCCCCATATTAGCTATTACCCCCTTGACACAGCAAGTGTGCTTTGAGCTGAGCTGAATTTTTATTGAATTTTTCTCTAAGTGCTATCTTATTTGAAATGTCTTTCCTCATTTTCTGCAGGGACCAACAGGTAGCTGGATTTTGAAAGTGTATACCACCAGGATAGCCTATTATCAGAGGCCACAAAAATAGAGTTTAAGTGGTAGGCTACGCAGACTTCAGAGTTATCTGATGCCCAGCACGGGGATTGAAAATCATGATTTACGTGGTAGCAAAAACCTGAGTTTTTCTCTGCCGGAAGTTTACAGCTGTCTTGAAGTTTGAGAAATCATGACTCGAGGCACGTGAGGGCAAAGGGAGAAAAATGGAATGAAGTCACCTTCAGAGCTTGGCGTTGGACCTCAGGGCTTGCGGCTTCTCCTGGAGCTTTCGGGATGTAGGCGGATTGGGTATATCATAAACCACAAGCCTTGTGGTCAATACTCGTGAGCCTTGGGGCTCCTTCGGTATTTCTCTACTGGCCGAACTTCACATAGGGCAAAACACACTTAATTAGTTCTTGTTGTGCATTCTTTCTCATTTAACTAAAGTTTTAGGAGGTCAGTGTTCACCCTCGAAGATCCCTTTTTACTTGGATAAGATGATGTTGTAACTGCATTTATTGGAGGAGGTGATTTGGCTGAGGAAATAACACGGTATTTAGCCAATCTAGGATGGTGGGTGTTGACTCTAAGAGTCTCTCTTCCGATCTTGGCTGTGCCCCTGAGCAGCCGCAGTGTTAACCTGACCAGCCAGCTGGTGAGGAACAGAAACCATGGCACTCGCATCTGCTAAGAGAAGCAATGCACAGAGCTGGTCTCTACAGCGGTGGGGGCGGCAGGCACGTCAGAAACCCAAGGGGCAGGCTGTCAGGATGCGGACCCGGAAAGCTGGACAGCAGCTGAGGTTGCCATACGCTCATGGGATTCTTCTTTCTTCGAAAACCTCAGCTCTGCTTCCAAGAACATCTCTCCACATCTATACTTTTGTCCAAACTGCCACGACGTCTTTTTATCCCCAATTGCTCAGGGCTTTCCCAACGGACGTCTTAATTATTTGTGTTTGTTTATTTTTTCTTGTGAGAATGGGTTCTTCCGAGTGGGGAATCTGTATCACTTGGTTGTTTGTTTATTGGTCATCTTAATGTACAGAATAGAAAAATGACCGAAGTATGCGTTCAGGTAACGCGTGGTGCACAAATGGATGAATGCATGAATGGATGAATGAGTGAGTGGATGAGTGGATGGATGGATAAGCGAATGGATGTGTGAGTGAATGGACAGGTGAGTGAATGCATGAATGAATGATTTGGATGAGGGAATGGATGAATGAGTGGATGGACGAGTGGATGAATGGATGGGAGAATGAATGAATGATTGGATGAATGGGTAGATGAATGGATGAGTGGATGGATGGATAAGTGAATGGATGTGTGAGTGAATGTGTGAGTGAATGGACAGGTGAGTGAATGGACGAATGAATGATTTGGATGAGTGAATGGATGAATGAGTGGGTGAATGAGTGGATGGGTGGATGGATGGATAAGTAAATGGATGTGTGAGTGAATGGACAGGTGAGTGAATGTATGGATGTATGAATGGACGGATAGATGAATGGATGGATGAATGATTATAATTCTATCTAGAAGGAGAAAAAATCCCCATATATGTATAACATGCCAATGCTACACCTTCCTTAGCTCAATTACCATGTTTTCAAATTTGCACTCCAAATTTTCTGTTTTCTTGCCCAGTAGTTGTTAGTTCCAAATTTTTATCAAAGAAAAACACATCATCTGTCTGTAGAAGAGAAGAAAAATAGTGCTTACCATATAGATGGTTGAGAAGGTCAAGTTGAGCACCACAATTGCATGTGCCGTGTTCCTTCACACCTGTTCTTTCTAACCCCATGCCCTGGCATCTAGCAGGAGTGGACTATGGAAAGATTGAATGAGCAGGACCAGGATGTCAAGAAAGAACTGTGTCTTTCTGGAAATACAGAATGTGCCTAAATGATTCATTGGCAAAGTAAGCATTCTGTCAAAAATATCCAGTCTAAGACCCGTGGAATTAGACTCGGAGTTTGCTTTTGTTTTTGCCAATCTGGGAGTAAATTTGCGTGTCCCTTTAGGAATTGAGCTTGTGTGTAGGGATGTCTATAATGTTTTACCTCCGCTTGATTCAAAGCTCCGTAGGATAAGAACTCTATCTCATTCACCAGTGTTTATCACACACAGAAGTACTAATGTGTATGTAGGACGGATGTATTAGGGAAATCCGTCAGCTAGAGCTGTCCTCACAAAATACCATGGGCTGGGTGACTTGAACAGTAGAAATTCATTTTATCAGTAAGGTTTGAAAGCAAGGTGCTCTCAGGGCTGGTGTCTTGTGAGGCCACTCTTGCTGGCTTTCAGATAGCTGCCTCCTGGCTGTGTCCTCACATGGCCTTTTATCTGTGCACATGCACAGAGGAGGAGGTCCCTAGTGTCTGTCCCTCTTCTTATAAGGACACCGCTTCTATTGCACTGCACCCTAATCACCTCACCGGATCCTCATGACCCCCACCCAGAGGCCCTCTCTCCAAACACAGTCACGCTGGGGTTAGGGCTTCGGCATGTGAATTTGGGGAGATGCAGTTCATTCCAGAGCTCTTTCCCAAGATGCAGTGAGCTCTCTCTGTGGTCGTTTAGTCTTTGCTAGGACGTCCCTGGGGAAGACCCTGCTGTTGGACATCTTCCAAGAGGACTGGTATCTGGAGCATCTTTGTCCAAGTGATCTGACTTGGGGCTTGCAACCTTGGCCCAAGTGGGGTTTTGCTTCATGGGATGCTTTTGTTGCAACAGGGATGATGGTCTGCTCTGAGCACAGCAATGTGCAGGGGGCTTGGTGGGCAACCAGCTGGGATACGGATATGTGTCCTGTCCGTGGAGGGTGATAACCAGCCTGAGGGAAAGAACTAGTTAACTCTTTTTGGAGCTCTCACTCCCTCTCACTCCCTCTCACTCTCACGATGTGCTAGGCACTGCTGACTCATTTAACTCACACGTGTTTTTGAGGCAGGTAAGACTATTTATCACGTGATGTTATAGACGTGTGATCAGAGGTGCAGAGACGTTAGGAAACTCACCCCGGGTCGCCCAGTGGGCAGGTGCTCACGGGTGCTTGCAGGCCCCAGAGCTGCCCCTCCCCACACTGCGCATTAATGAATTTTCAGCGTGGATGTGTCGACAGAGGCCGTCCTCAGAAACGAGTAGCCAAAGTACCGTTCCTGCTAGTCCTCCACCAAAGGGATCTGTTAGTTGGAGCGAGCTTTTTTGAGCTTTCAAAAACACTTCTGTATTTAACCACATCACCTCTAAACCTTGTATCATTTCTTGTTTTGTTTTTCCTTTTTCTTTCCAGTTTCTTTGAAGGTCTTTTCCGGAAGGAAGACAAATGTGATTTCCAGGGTGCGATTACAGTGCAACCTTTGAGAATCTACCTTTGTGACTGAGGGCTGGGCTGCTGTTTTTCCGTTACTGGTAACTGTATTGTTTGCCAGTGAACCTTGGCTTCCAGAACACCAGAAGCCAGTCCCACATCATCAGCAAGGGGCTGGATTGTTTTTTCATTCTTGGACAGAAATAGCCAAAAACGCTATTGCCGCTCTGGAAGGTGGCGCCTACCAACTTACTCCGCGATAATAAAGTTTTCAGGTTCCCAATATCCACTGGACTGAGCACTAATGAGGTGTCAAAAGACTCCCAAAAAGTTGCATTAACATTTTAAAGGCTTTCCTGCCCCAGGGAAGCATCTTCTTCTCACACTTAGTTTACAATGGGTATGTTTCCTGATAGATGTGCCGTCAGAGAAAATCTGAACTGCTGTTTGCTCAGAAATGCAAAGGAAATTGGTCACTAAGCAGAAGGTGATGTCATCTCTGGAGATGGTCGGAAGCCTGCGGTTCCTGGGTGAATGTGGAATAAGTCCAAATGAGCTCACCTCCCAAGGTCTCTTTAGATGGTTCAACATTGGGTGAATTTAGAGGAAGTGATAAAGTGATCACTGATCCGCTTCCTGAACGCAGACCCATAGAGGGGCATGCTTGAGCCTTAGTGACGGAGGTGAGGACCTTATGGAAGATTCTGGCTGGAGGCACCTGCACCCAGGTGATACACAATGGCGACCGGCACGTCTACCGTAAGCTCTTAGGTTAATTATGGTAGTTTGGTCTTCTGTAGTGGAAACATCACACGGGCTCAAGCATGTTCTCCTTAAGAGGAAGTGTCCTGGCTTATACAACGGAAAACATCATGATGCCACTATACAAAGTTGGGTCAAGGGTCTCTCTGGTTGAACCTGACTTTTTCTAGAACTTTTCATTCCTGACAGAAGCCCTCTACGTGGGGACGCTGGACCACACTTAGGTCCCCAGCTGGCTCAGGGCCCCTCCTCTGCCTAGGCTTTTCCTCCTGGCCTCTCTCACTCCACGGCTACCCTGCCTTGCACAGGGATCAGCCTGTTGGCTTCCTGGACTGGTTTTATGAGGATATGCATGGGACAGGTTGGTCCTTCCCTGAGATTCCAGCTTCCTGAGGGCAGGAACCATGTCTAATTTACCTCTGCATTGATGGGGTCTATACGGATGGGGTTTTGGAGTGGTGGTGATCCAGAGCTGACGGCCAAGAAAGAGATTTTGAGACATCTTTGGTACAAAAAGGTGGTTTTATTAAAGCACGGGTGCAGAGCCCATGGGCAGGAAGAGCTGCACTGGGGTCTTGACTGGTTGCGTACTGTGGAGTTGGAGGAGGTAAAGTCAAAAGGAGGCACTACCACTAACAATAATAGAATTATTATCACACCTAGGAGCTCACACTAGGTCGTGCAATGAGCATGTTGATATGCACACCAGCAGGTGCACACATATGGAGGATTTCAATCCGGAGTGGCAACCGTAGGACGTCAGCCCTGGGCTTAGCCTTGGCTGTGGAAACGCAGAACGTAAGTACGCGGTTCTTAGCTGGGATTTGAGACGTAAGACGGATGCCTCTTCCTTGGCCATGGTGGCCAGCACTTCCTGCAAGTTGTTGGGCATCATCTCCATCCCATTGGCTAACCCCAGGAGCCGAGAATTCAAATATAAACCGTCAGGCAGTTCAGAGTTCTTGCCTGGCTTTGTTTTCCCTTCTCTCAGTAATGTCGCCATCAGCCACCTCTTTCTGGTTGGAGATATGGCATCTATTTCCTGGTTTCTGGACTGGAGACAACACCTTGTTCTTAACCTTCGGCTCCCGCTGTGTAGATTATGATTTCAATATTAATTAGACGGGTTTTTTTCTTTTTTCCCCCAGTACGGTTTTGGCAACCTCCGTTAAGAACGAACATTCTTAAATCCTTTAATGTGGCAAGTTCCCCAGCTTCTCTGCTGGCCCAGAATGTCACCGGAACTTCTCCCTCCTCCCGGGGCGAAGCCTCCCTGGCCCGTCTCCAGCTACCTGCAGCCACCTGTGTCCTCAGGAACACGGGGCTCTCAGAGCTTTGGGGCCCTTCGTGGGCTGCAGGTCTCAGACGCTGCTTAACCCTGGCTCTTACTGCCTTGTCCCTTTTGGAGATGCATTCATTTTGAGCTCAGTGAGAGAAATGAACAGCTTCATTTCTGTGGCACGTGGGTGGGTGGCTCAGTTGGTGGAGCGTCAGACTCTTGATTGTCGCTCAGGCCATAACCCCAGGGTCATGAGATCGAGCCCAATGTCTGACTCCATGCTCACAGCGTGAAGCCTTCATGGGATTCTCTCTCTCTCTCTCTCTCTCTCTTTCTCTCTCCCCCTTTTCTGCTCATGCCCAGCAGGAAGGGAGTTTCATTTTCCTGAGTTTCAGCAAAAGCCCTGGGATTGACTTGACGGGAGCAGTTCACGCCCCATCTCGTTTCCGGCCTGGCTGCTTTGCTCAGGGGACAGGAACGTGATGACTGTCACGTCTGGGTCACCGGCCACTCCTGGATCTGGCTGTATGCAATCGGAACAGACGGAGCATGAGGAAGTGAGGTCTCTCCAGGGAAAATCAGAGCTCTGCCACTCAGAGAAGCAGGAACGACTACCAGGCCATCAGCAGTAATAACAGAGTTCCACTCCGACTTGCCTGGCCTCTTAAAAATGCCGCAAAGCACAGGAGAGAGAGCATTCAAGCTATGACAGCGCCTGATCTCGATGTGATGCTGATTACAGACTCGCTATTCTAAGGAACTCCTGTGTCTAGTTCACGTAAGGCTCTCTAGTTCTGAGGGAGGGTATGTCACTATCCCCACTTTACAGAGGGGGAAACTGAGCAAAGGTAAGTAACGCCCAAGACTTCACAAATCATAAGTAGGGGCCTGGATGTGTAGCCAGGCCTGTGCTGTTCTGCCGTCCGTGCTCATAACCACCACTGTGTTTTCCCCCTGCTGCAGAAAAGCAAGGTTTGTCTCCTGACTACTGACTGTGAGGCTCAGCGAGTCGGTTCAACTCCAAGAACCTCAGTTTCTTCCTCTTAACGGAAAAGATGAGTTCAGGCCGCCTCCCCAGCCCCGTATGCGCATATGATACAATACTGTTATTCATTAGTCAATCAGCAAACATCGACGTTTCCAGGTGCTTCTCCAGGCCAAACAGGCAACAGCAGTGAGTAAGGCATTTCCCATCATTGACAATTTGTAAAATGCCCTTCGTGAAACAAATACACGCTTATTTTTACTATCACTGCCGCTCCTGGGAATAACTCAGTGGGCGTGTGGGTTGTGTCTCTGCAAGTTAGAACAATTTTTATTTATTTTTGAGAGAGAGAGACAGAAGGCCAGTGAGGGAGGGGCAGAGAGCGGGAGACACAGCATCCGAAGCAGGTTCCAGGCTCTGAGCCGTCGGCACAGGCTCAAACTCACGAACCGCGAGATCGTGACCTGAGCCGAAGTTGGACGCTCAACCGACGGAGCCCCCCAGGCGTCCGTGTCTCTGCAAGTTGAAAACCCTAAGTGTGACGGCATTTTTCCAGGCACGCTGACGACGGTAGAGACCGCAGCTTGGCTGTGTTCAGCCCTTAGTGGAGGCCTTTTACTAAACTTCATAAGATGCTATTAGTCATAACACTGAGGTTGCCAAGCCCTCCCTTTGTGACCATCGTTCGAATACAAAGTGACACCGGGAAGCCCGCGAGGTGAGGCTCGGGCAGGCACTTGGGTAACACCTGTCAGCCCGGCCTCAGCCGTGACAGACGACGCCAGCGGCTCCCGGAGGCACCTGCTCTGTGGTTCCCGTGGCTCCACTTTGCAAAGCTGATGTTGCCATTAAAGGGCTTCATGGTGGAACGGCTGCCTCTGCAAAAGACAGAGCCAGGTGCATTCAGAGCTGTGTGCCAGGAGCTGACGTCCCCTTGCCTGAGAAGCCCCCACCCCGGCTGACCCTGAGCAAAGCAGTGGCCTGGCCCTCTGCTCAGTGTGGCTGAGGGATGCACAGACCCGTCATATGACTGCAGCTCCCTGGCACGTGGCCTGAGAGCCACGGGGCACATTCCCCCTCCTGGCGAGTTCCGGGAGGGACCCGATCCCTCGTCTGCTCTGCTCTGCTTGCTTACCTGGAGCCCAGGGGACTGTGCACTCACTCCCTACTGCCCTTGGACCTGCCGTTTCCCTCTTAGGTCAGGCTGTGTAGACACCCAAAGCCTGCCATCCACTGTCTGTCCGCCGCCCCTCCCCTGCCTGTTTCTTCCCTGGCCCTGTGCTCGTATTTTGACCTCCCCATTGAAATAAAATGCTCATTCCCTCCCATTTCATATTGCTGATGATGCACTTCAGACAGTCTTTAGAATTGTGATTACATGTGGGTGGATATGCTGCATAGACGTGAATACTGCAGAGTGCAGCGCCCGGGCCACCTGGCATTGGTCTGGGTCCTGGTGTTATTACATCGCACCTTACCTCGGCCAAGTCGTGCCAAGTTTCCAAGCCCAGCTGCGTGATCGCCTCCAAATACCGATCTCCTACTCAGTACAGTGTCTTCTTGTTTGTTTCATGGCCAGTATGAGACGATTTTCCGGTTTTCCCAAGTTCCTCCAGACTGGCCTTTCTTTACGGCAACCAGGAAGGTAGAGATTGGAGAATTATTTTATTCGCTTTTTGTCAAAAAATTTTAACGTTTATTCATTTTTGAGAGACAGAGAGTGAGTATAGGGGGTGGGTGGGTGACAGAGAGAGACGGAGACACAGAATCCGAAGGAGGCTCCAGGCTCCAAGCTGTTAGCCTGATGGGGGGCTTGAACTCACAAATCGCGAGATCATGACCTGAGCCGAAGTTGGACGCTCAATCGACTGAGCCACCCAGGTGCCCCTTATTTGCTTTTTAAAAATTTATGGATAGGGGCGTCTGGGTGGCTCAGTCGGTTAAGCGTCCGACTTCGGCTCAGGTCATGATCTCGCGGTCCGTGGGTTCGAGCCCCGCGTCGGGCTCTGCGCTGACGGCTCGGAGCCTGGAGCCTGCTTTGGATTCTGTGTCTCCCTCTCTCTCTGCCCCTTCACTCACTATCTGTCTGTCTCTCTAAATAATAAATAAACATGAAAAAATTACAAAAATATATCGATTAATTTGGGGAATGATTCTCCGGTGCCTGGTTCTGTCCTCCAGCCTTTTTCATCAAAGTGATGGATCCTATAGGCCTTTCAGATACAAGTGATAGAGCCTCCATTTCACCGGAACTAAGGCTCTGGGAAATTTATGTGCCCACATCAGTTGAGCACCAAACAAGTAAAACGAGGTTTGAGTCCCGATTCGTCCCGCTCCAGAGTCTGTGTTTGGTCGGCTCAGAGCTACCACCCAGGAGGATACAAACTCAGGAACGCTTGGCGAATCTCCGGGATTTTTTCATGGGGTGGTGTATTTGTGAGGGGCCCTGTGGATTGTGACAGCACACGGGCATCGCAGCGGATGCCAAAGGATTCCCGCTGAGCACAGGAAGATCAATCAGAGTCTTGGACCCTCTGGGGAAGCACGTGGAAAAGCCAATACTTCTGCACAGAACCAGGCTTATGGTATTCACCTAGGGTAGCATGATAAGGGGTACAGCAAAACGAGACAAAAACGGAACAAAACAAGAATACGGTCCAATGGGAAACGTTTCGAGAGGGTCTTTCTGCGCAAAGAAGGCATCCCTCAAGACTGAATCAATGCGCGCTCTCATATTCTGCATTATCCACACGTTCATCAAAAA
Source organism: Herpailurus yagouaroundi (assembly GCF_014898765.1). NCBI lineage: Eukaryota > Metazoa > Chordata > Mammalia > Carnivora > Felidae > Herpailurus > Herpailurus yagouaroundi. Next base: position 16,731,455 of record NW_024412422.1, read on the forward strand.
ATCAGTGGCCGGACCGATCAATGCGACTGCAGGGGCCGAGACCTGTCAGCACAGAGACCACACATCGCAGAGAAGTAGGCACCTGCTCTCCGGGAAGAAGGGGTTCTTTCAGGTCCAATCAACAGGCGACATCTGCAGCCTGCGTAACCCACGGAATGCTGATAGAGCTGTTTGAAAACACCAGGGCTAATCAGTTCTGTTGTTACTTGCTTTAACTTCGAGAATTGCCTTGTTTCATTGATGGAAAGGGAGCAGGATTAAGAGGGAAAAGAAAATGCTTTTCATATGCGATCCAGGCAAGACAGTGTGAGATGAAAATCAACTATTTTAACATGGGAACGCCCCCTTTGTAGGACGGGGGGTCTTGGGGGTTGACTTGCAGATGGGGGCAGGCGGGTCCCCCTGGCAGGCTGGAGGGCAGTGGTCAGCTTCAGGCACAGGCTTTGCAAGTCCCCGGTGTGAGTGTGCTGTCGGGACCCTCGTCATAAGTGCTGGGTTTGAGCTAATCGAAGGTTTCCCAGTCCTGACAGTTGAAGTCTGATACTTCTTTCTCAGGAGGGTCTGTGCTGTGCATTGTAGGGGATTTACACGCATCTCTAGCGTTTACTCACTAGATGCCAGTGGCAGCCACCTGCCTGAATTGTGACAACCCAAAATGCCCCCCAGAATAGCTTTACGCTAGAGGTAGAACTGTCCCTGGGTGAGAACCACCGAATTCTACCTCCAGAAAAAAGATGGGATCGAGGGGAATATATTGGACCCCGTAAGCCCATGTTTAGAAGTTTGGGGCTTTAGGGATGATCAGCAGCCAGAGATGAAACCATTGCCAGACATTGTCTATGCATCTCTTACTTCTCGACACCAGTTTTCCTTCTCCTGACAAGCTTGTCCATGCAATTGGGACTGTGGCCACAAGTAGCTTCAAGCTCATATCTGTGCAACTCTATTATCAGGAAGGAAAAGAATCTTTTCCAATGAAGTTCAGTCCAAAAGCTCCCGCAAAGGGCTCTGGTCCAGCTTTGGTAACACATCTGACTGTAAGTGACTTCTAAGCTGTCTGTGTTGGGAGGGAGCTGAGGGATTCTTTTGGCTCACATGCTCTCTTGTTGGGCAGGCCTGCTGCCAGGGAGAAAGGAGGAAGTTTTTCTGATCGGTTCATTCATTCATTCATTCATCCACCTGTCTGTCCATCCAAATATCCATTCACCGACCTGTCCATCCATCCATCCATCCATCCATCCATCTATCCATCCATTTTTCCATCCATCCATACACGCATCCATCCAGCCATCCACCTGTTCATACATCCATCCATTTTTCCATCCATCCATCCATCCATCCATCCATCCAGCCAGCCAGCCATCTACCCATCCATCCATCCATCCATCCATCCATCCATCTACCCGTCCATCCATCCATCCAGCCAGCCAGCCACCCATCCATCCATCCACCCGTCCATCCATCCATCCATCCATCCAACCATCCACCCATCCATCCATCATCACTCATATACTCTGTGCCATTCCTTGTCCTGTGTGTGGAGGATATGAAGATAAATTGCATATTTGTGTCCTGCCTCTGACAGGTTTCTGGTCTGCTTTTACTAGATGTTCAGCTAAAACTGAGATGGAGAACTAAGTTATCTCAATGGGTGGTGACAGTACACTCTTCAGTGATTTGGGAAATGAATGAAAATGGCCTGGAAGTAGATACAGAGGTTAGGAGGGAGCAGATGGAATCTGATTAGGAAGACAATGAGAAATCAGGCATTCTCAGCATTGAAAAAGCATCTGTTAATTGTTGTTGTTTTCTAATGCCCAATGTGCTTGGGCAAATAGGGAGATACCAGTTTTCTTGAAGCACAGATAGCGGGAGAGGCCCTGGGGTGTGTGCAGGAGGACGAGTGTGAAGGTGAGCAAAGGAGTTTGGAGTTTAGCCCCTGGTCAGAGGGGAGCCCCAGGACAATGGCCATCGGGTGATAGAGTTTTTGAAAATGAGCCTTGGAGATAAGGAAATTCAGGCAATCGTGTAGGAGGTGGGTAGGAGAGAGGGAAGAGTATTTTGGAAGTTCTCTTGCAAGAAGGGGAACAAGGAGGGCTTGAGAGGAGACCAGAGAGAAACAGTGGTGACCACTGAGTCGAAGAGTTAGACTCAGAGCAGAAAGAGCTATAATATCCTCAACACCTCCCTTCCCTCCATCCCATGACCATGACCACGATTGCAAGGTCCTGCCCAACCACTACACTCCTTGACCCCCTTTGGCTTCCTTTATAGCGTCTGCCTCTAGCTGACCTTCTCCTTCCACTGGCGTATTTGCTTGATCCTGTCTGTCTCCCGCAACAGAACGTGATCTTTGTGAGTTCTCACGTGTCTCTGTTGTTCGCAGCGGCCCCATGTCTAGCACGGCATCTGGTCCCTCCAGGGTGTTCAGTAAATATTCACTGAGCTTCCTCATTCGCCCACCTATTATTCACGTATCCAGTCACTACTCAATCGTGCATATACCCAGTCATATGTTCAATGCACCATTTAAAGACTGCCTTCTCCAGTTGTTTCATGAAAAAGAACATCCTTAGTGGGTATGTGGGTGTTTGAAAGGAAATAATGTCTAAATCTACAAGCAGAAACTGATAGATACTTCAACTGGTGCTTCTGGGTCACAGTTTAGACCTTGCAATTCACTCCTCAGTGGAGAAATCTTCCTTTTGACAGGCAATCCAAAGAAAGAAGGTCTTCTTAAGTATTTTCCTGTGGATGGGTAGAGAAGTCTGGAATGTGACAGCTCGTACTTTGGGTGGAGGGTTTGCTCTCAAAATCATGGCCGCCGAAGATGTCGAAATTGGGATACTCAGACATTGTTGGTGGGAATGTAAATAGGGCCACTGCTCTGGGAAACAGTTTAGCAGATCCTGAAAACATTAAACGTGGAGTTCTCACGTGACCCAGCAATCCCACCTGTAGGCGTATATCGAAGAGACATGAAAATGTAAGTCCTCATCGGCAGAAACTGTTACGTGGATGCTCATGGCAACTTTATTCATAATATCAAAAAAAGGAGAAATAGCCCAAGTGTCCGCTTTCCCCTGGGGGGTGAAACACATGTGGTCTATCCAGATAAGAGGCCATTACTCAGCTGTAGAAAGGAATGAAGCCCTGATCTATGTTACAACGTGAATGAGCTTGCGAACATGATGCCGAGTGAGAGAATCCAGGCACCAAAGGGCACATAGAGCAGGATTCCACTCGTATGAAATGTCTAGAGTAGAAAAATTCATAGAAACAGAAAGTAGACTCGTGGTCGCCAGGAGCTGGCGGGGGGAGGGCAGTGAGCAATGAAGCGATGCCTAAGGAGTACGCGGTTTCTTTCGTGGGTGACAAAAATAGTCTAACAGTAGATAGCGATTATTGCCAACCGTGAATCTACCACAAGCCGTCCACTCGTCCACTTTACAAGGTGAATTTAATGATAGGTGACTTTTATCTTAATTTGTAAAAAGCACGGCTGAATTCTCATGGGCCGTGTAAGCAGGTTCAATGGGAGGAGAACACTATGGAGGTTCTCAAGCCACAGATCCCCCTTCTGTCCGCAAGGGAGAGAGTTGGCGCAGATAACTATGTGGGCAACATCAGGATTATTACTTCAAAAGAGGGAGTTGGATTTATGGAGAAGTACGGATACTAAATTATTTATCTGAAATGCTGCTTGTGTGATTTTTGGCACTAACACGAAAGAGACGAGGCAGCCACGGGAGCCCGGGGGGCTCAGCTGGTTGAGCGTCTGCCATCAGCTTGGGTCACGATCTCACGGTTTGTGAGTTTGAGCCCCGCGTTGGGCTCACCACTGTCAGTACAGAGCCCGCTTCACATCTCCGGTTCCCCTCTCTCTGTGTCTCTCTCCTGCTCACCCTCTCACACTCAACCATAAATAAAATATCAAAAAGAATTAAAAAAAAGACATCGTTGCTGCCGAGAAGCACCTTGGAAGCTTTGTTGTTATTAGGGTTTGAAGAGCCTTCGGGACCTTCTGACGAATTCGGATTTGAATCGATAGCAAAAATGGGAGAGGTAAGACACGCGTAGCACAGCTCCCTAGCTCCTGTTCCAGGAAGACATCACTAATCAGTCCTTGCACGCCTCTCCCCAGAGTCCAGACTCCTTCTCTGGACAAGCCCCCAGCGCCTGTGGGGATCCTTCTACACTCACAAATGCGATGAAGCCTTTCCTATTTATGGTACAGTCTGTGGGCGCCGGGAGCAGTATCAAGTAAGGACCGCAGCATAATGTCCGCGAGGGACACCTTTGTTCCAGATGATTTCATACGCTGAAAAAATAACAGTAAACCCACCTGCTTCCCTGGGCGTCGGAGGCATACTGTCAAGGAAAGCATTACGCCCAAGGCTATAAAATGCCAATTCTTCAGGCAAAAACAGTCCCAAGACTTGCTTTGTTCGGCCAGGATCCTTCTTTACAGTTTTCCCGTCAGTGGCCGGTGTTGAAACTTGATAGATTTCGCTCTCTACCTGGATTTCCTGTTTCTTTCGAAAAGCAATCAGGCGCCCTCAAAGAGCAGTGCTAGCACTCCTGCGTGAAAGCAACTCATCCCAGCTGTGGTGGCCGCCTCCCTCGAGTGAAAGTCTCCTTCCGGTTTGCCTTGTCCCAATACCCCAGGCCCATCACACCCACCCGACGGGCCACTCAGGGCTGTGTTGTGCTGTGTGTGTTGTGTTGTGTCTGCTTACCTAGCCTGAACACTATTTCATGCCACTCCTTTATTTGTGAGAATTGATGGGTAAATTACCTTCTTGCCAATTGAAGGCTGCTGTGGATGTGCAGGGTAATAGGATGATGAGTCTGCTTTGCTTCATTCGTGTAAATCTAGACGTTGGATCACGCAAGGATCGGGTGTCATCTCACCCTGGAGGTGTGGGGGAGGCGGGACTGGAGGTACAGTGGATGTACCACACTACCCAATCAAGATTTGTGGCCATGGATGAGCTCAGCGCTTGCGGACACGACTTTCTCGGGCAGTTCAGAGAGTCTCTCGTAGGCAAGGGTTTCATTAACCTGTATTCGTGGCGGAGGGAACACAAGCGCCATCAATGGTCCCACAAGGTGATGACGAGAACATTGCTTGTGCACCCAGAATTTCCCCACGAAGGGCCGGGGCTGGGCTAGATTCTGAATTTCCAGTTCCCTTGAGAACGACTCCGTGAAGAGTGTGAGTGTGGAGGTCCAGCCTTCTCTTGGCGGTGGGGACCACGCCTTGCGTCTGCCGGGCCCTGTCCGCTTGGGACTTTCAAAGTCCCTCTTCCAATGTCTCTTTGTGGAACAGGTGGTCGAGAGGCCACTGCTTGCGTTTACTTCTGTCCTTTTCCTGGGAATCACAGAAATAAACTCTTCCGCTATTGGTACCTTAAGTTCACCATGCGTGAGTCTCTGATTTCCCAAGCGCTTTTCCTAATAGACATGACCTAAGTAGCTGTCGTAGAAGTTGGAAAAAGTCTGTGGAACTTTCTCTTATTTTTCCCCTTGAAAACCTGTTTATCCTGCCAAAATACCTTATGAATGTGTGTGTGTGTGTGTGTGTGTGTGTGTGTGTGTGACTAATTTACGTGCAAGCCCCAAACATCTAAGCCTTAGCTTCAACATCTGTGCCAATGGAGCCTAATTAACAGCGCGTCTCCCCAGCAGGCCCAGTGCGCGCAGTCAGAGCGGGTGCAAGAAGCCGGGCACAGCCATATGCTGGGCTCTCACCAGATAAGCACCCCCTAATCCCTTCTGGGGCACCGTTCGATGAACGTGAAGTGCTTGGATCTTTTGCTAAGCTAACAAGCATTGGTGGTGCTTTTAAAATCCCCCGATGCCAAGGGATGAGACGCTAAGATGAAAGCATCCTACAAATAAGGGTACGCTAAACTTTGTACTGAGCCATAGTCTGGCCTGGGACGCTCTGAAGTTTTAATAAGGAATAATTTTGGGAAGATACGTATCTAGAAATAACAAAACCTTACTGAACGTGTTTTGGGGCAGGGGCACCTGGGGGGCTCAGTCGGCTAAGCATCTGACTCTTGATTTGGGCTCAGGTCATGATCTCACAGTTCGCGGGATTGAGCCCTGAGTCGGGCTCTGTGCTGACAGCGCGGAGGCTGCTTGAGATTCTCCCTCTCCCTCTCTCTCTGCCCCTCCCCTGCTTGTGCACGCACGTTCTCTTGTTTTCTTTCGCTCTCTCTCTTTGTCAAAATAAACAAATAAACATTAGAAAACAAGACAGTGTTTGGGGACAGAGCTTTTTCCCTAGAGGAAAAACAACTAACATGTCTTAGTTTTGCCATAGTGATGGCCCATCGGATAGAGTCCAGGACTGTCCTGTGCCATCTAATGGAGCTTGGCTGAGAGAGTTGTTAGGGAGTCCTTCTGTGCAGATGTCTGTCGTGCGTGTCTCTAATTAAGGTGAACAGTCAACCCCTCTCGTGGTTCTGAGGTGAAAACAGCCAGTGAACGTGTCCATCCCCCAGGCCCCCCAGGAGCTTTAGGGAAATACAATTAAAAACAGTACGTTCTGCCAACTCAGAAAACCTCTCCAAAAAAAAGCAGAGGAGAAAGAAAACAATTTCATTATTGAGTCCGTATTAAACCAGAACGTGATGTGCATCACAGGCAATTTGCTGAGAGATTTGCAAAGGTAGAAATGTCACATTTAAAAAACAATTTTTTTTAACGTTTATTTATTTTTGGGACAGAGAGACAGAGCATGAACAGGGGAGGGTCAGAGAGAGAGGGAGACACAGAATCTGAAGCAGGTTCCAGGCTCTGAGCCGTCAGCACAGAGCCCGACGCGGGGCTCGAACTCACGGACCGTGAGATCGTGACCTGAGCCGAAGTCCGACGCGTAACCGACTGAGCCACCCAGGTGCCCCGAAATGTCACCATTTTATACAGCCCAGCCGACATAATCCATTTCATACATGTTCTCATAATAAGTCAATTTTTCTCATTTTTAAATTTGATTGGCTCCCAGAGAACCCTGATTAGTTTACTAATCGCTACATACTCTGTGTGTAGTGCTTAGGAGAGTGACTGTCAGACCTGAGGACACGGGCAGTCAGGAGAAGGGACAATGGGCCCAGAGCCCCCCTGGTTCAGGTCCCTGCACGAAGCCGGCAATCCTGCCCCCCTCCCCTCCTTGGGAGTTTAGTTGGAAGACCATGGATCAGTCAGGAAGTTCTCGCTACACGCTCCTTCTCCTGTGTCCCAACTGGACCCCACTGCTTGACGGAGAAGGGCCGTGGCTCCTGTCCTGCGTATTTGTGCTGGGCTATTAACCCAAATCGGTTAGGAACACCTGTCTTACGTCCAGGTGTCATGAGCCTGACGCGAGGCTCAATCTCACGAAGCGTGAGAACGTGACCTGGGGCAAAATCAAGAGTCAGATGCTTCACTGACTGAGCCGCCCGGGCACCCCTTCCCCAAAACACGTCCAATAAGGTCTCGCTCTTTCTAGGTAAGTATCTTCCAAAAATGATTCCTTATCAAAACTCAGCTCAAATCCTGACTCTGTCTCTTGCTGGCTCTGTCCCCTTGGCCAGCTGGCCCCTCTTAGCTCAGTTGGTGCGTTCTGATAGAAAAACCAGGATGCTTCATGTTACACAGTTATTGTGAGGATTGAATGCAAACAGGACATACTAAGTTCTAAGAACGATGCCCAGTGCACGGACAGCGCTCCACATAGGCTCCTGACTATTAGCCCTTCTCTGATTTCAGGGGTTCCCGGCTTATAAGGCAAACCCAAAAATGTAGGCAAGTGCTCCTTAAGGGGCGGAGACTAACCGTTTTTGCAAACTACGGAAGACATATTAAACAGCCTTTAGGGGGGCACCTGGGTGGCGCAGTCGGTTAAGCGTCCGACTTCAGCCAGGTCACGATCTCGCGGTCCGCGAGTTCGAGCCCCGCGTCAGGCTCTGGGCTGATGGCTCAGAGCCTGGAGCCTGTTTCCGATTCTGTGTCTCCCTCTCTCTCTGCCCCTCCCCTGTTCATGCTCTGTCTCTCTCTGTCCCAAAAATAAATAAACATTGAAAAAAAAATTTAATAAAAAAATAAATAAACAGCCTTTAGGTTTGGATCAAAAATGACCGTTAAAAAAAAAATTTAAAAAAAAATGACCGTTAAAAGTTTTTTTAAGGAGCACCTGGGTGGCTTCGTCAGTTGAGCGTCGGACGCTTGGTTTCAGCGCAAGTCACAATCTCCCGGTTCGTGGGTTCGAGCCCCACCTCGAGCTGTGTGCTGACAGCGTGGAGCCTGCTTGAGATTCTCTCCCTCCCCTTCTCTCTCTGCCCCTCCCCAGCTCATGCATTCTCTCTCTCTGTCTCTCTCGCACTCTCTTGCTTTTTCTCTCAAAATAAATAAACATCAAAAACAGCTTTTATTGATGTATTTTGCATGTCTGCATAGAGATGTGTGCATTTTCCGTGTACGTGTGAGAAACGTACCATCCGATTCTGTAGCCTTCCTTCCTTGATGTGTTGTCAGGTTGAGGGCAGGGTGGTGAGGGGAGTTACAATGCACGGCCAGGCTTCCTGCCGTTGAGACAGATCGATTCGGTGGCAAACTCAGCGAAGGGCAGGGATGAGCACACAGACTAAACCCTCCTTTCCGTTTTTGAAGACAGCGACATGGTGGGAAGCGTGATGGCGGGCGCCGTGTGAGTCCCGGACCTGCCGCTTCCGGCTCGACGACCCTGGGCCGGCTACCGGTGCTGCCCCGTCCTCGGCTCCCTCTTATGCAACTGGGAAAGGCAACAGCACTCCGGATTATAGTTCTACAATCCGAGAGCTCCGTTTTCTACAACATAAATATGTGTAATGCATGTAAAACGCTTATATTCTGTAAATGTAACATGTACGTGAAATACACACTAACCCATAAAGCATGCATAGAAATTGTACCTATGCTATGTAACATTAAGATACATAATGAATATATAATGAAAACAAATGCGACATATTTATATGTTATGTAAATATAAAATATGCATGAAATGCACAGTGAGCCATTAGACACAAATTATATGTAATTACGTACATACTCTGTAGAGTATAATACTAATAATGGGATATATAATGCATCGTTCTATGATATACATACAAATTGTATATAATTACTAGACATATATGCTCTGTATAGCATAATGCTAATAATACACTATACTGTATTGTAGTATAATATACACAGTATATGTGTATACATATACGTATGTATACGTACATAATAATATATTATTAGTATTATACTCTACAGAGCATATCTGTATAGTCTTACACTATATATAGTACATATGTATAGCCATATACTATATTACTATACGTAATATATATCACTATATATTACGTTGTGTATTTGTATATATAGTGACTATACATGTATATTAAACACGCACACAGAGTGTCTAACCAGCACAACCCCTCCTGTGACCACCCCAGGTGCTTTGCCCAACCCCCGTCCTGTGACCACCCCAGGTGCTTTGCCCAGGTGATGAGCTGAATGGCCCAGGCACTGAGACCTGGAGTTAGGCTACTCTTGACCGTATGAGGGTAAGTCAGAAGGAGGACCATCTGCTTCCGACCACAGTTGTCCACAGGTGAGTGAAACTTTGGATCAGGGGGGCGACTGCACTGTCTGCCCCCGTCTAGAATCATTCATACCTCTAAGAAGCCCGGCTCCTTGTAATGGCAAATGATATTAGAAACCAAAAGATTCCGGAGAAGTACCAGAAAAGCAATGAGCGGGGTTAGAAAAATGTGCGGCAAAGGGCAGACACGTTACACGTATGAACACACATGTAAATATCTGTCGTTGCTGGGGCCGGGGAAGGACAAGTAGAGACCCACGTCTGGGAGACGGTGGAGAGAAGGCAGGAACGCTCCTCCAAGGGGGGACGTGGCCGCCCTCCACCTGCAGGGTGCGTGCGCATCCCAGGGCCCTGCACCTGAGGCGGTGGGGGCGGGTCTCATGATGGTTCAGGAGGCTCTAGCGGAGGGGGCTAGCCTTGACCTCAGGGAGAACACTGCTGCCTGTAGACAGAACATCTGCAGAAACACCACCTTCCCGGAGACCAATTTCTCTCAGTGAAACTGCCAGGGTGGTGGGTGGGGCAGAACTTCTGGAGAAAAATCATGACCCGACACTCCCTGTTTTTCAGGGTGAGAGAAGTTTTCTGTTTTACGCTGGGTTTGCTTTGGCCTTTTCGATGGTCACTAATGGAACATTTAAAAGTCAACTTGTGAATCCTTTCTCAGATCCTGGACTGAACTTAGGTGGCCAGGGACAAACTTGAAACTGGCGGTGAAGGCTTTCCATCTGCCCCGTTGATATCAGCAGGTGGGGTCCCTGTCTGCCCTGCAGATTGTTGGGGGGTGGGGTTTACAGGCACATCTCCCCCATGGGAGAGTGGTGACCTACATGGCCTGGGAGAATGGCCCTGGTGGGGAGTATTTACTTATCTATCTATCTATCTATCTATCTATTTATAATTTGGGGGGGGGTTAAACCCAAATTCCCAAATACCTTGCTCCTGTGGCTGAACCTTTTCCTTCATTATGTTTTGTGTGATCTGGAAAACATATGTATATATTACATTAAAAAAAATTTGTTAGGAGGGTAAATCTCCTAAGTTAGGTGTTCTTACCACAATAAGTTTAAATTTCTGACAAATTGGGTGCCTGGCTTCCCCAGGGAATATAGAGATTGAGAATAAGTGAGTAAGATTCAAAGGTCGTTTTTCTTTTCTTTTTTTTTTAAATTTTTTTTTCAACGTTTTATTTTATTTTTTTGGGACAGAGAGAGACAGAGCATGAATGGGGGAGGGGCAGAGAGAGAGGGAGACGCAGAATCGGAAAGAGGCTCCAGGCTCTGAGCCATCAGCCCAGAGCCCGACGCGGGGCTCGAACTCCCGGACCGCGAGATCGTGACCTGGCTGAAGTCGGACGCTCAACCGACTGCGCCACCCAGGCGCTCCCTCAAAGGTCGTTTTCCTAGCTGCTCCCCTTGCCAGCTGTGGGCCTGCCTTCACTGTACCCAAATACTTGATCAAGAGACACGGGGGGCCCACGTTCAAGCAGCGGACTTGGTTGCTAACCAAACCAAACCAAACAAAAAGCAGCGACATAAATTTGCCTTCATCATAGCTCTTCCGTAGCAGGTGTAGCCGAGTCTATCAAGAGACAGCCAGTATAAACACCCTGGAGGGAGAAAGAAGAAAACTTTCCCAAATATCATTGTAAATAAGTGACTTTTGTTGTTGTTTTGTTTTGACTTCAGAAATAGCGATCAGCTCATGGAATCAAGCGTTGCTGAGGCAATGAATCCCCCAGCATGGGGGCATAATGAGGGAGCCGATAACTGCCTGGGGCTGAGTATCTGATTTTCGAGACAGAAGAGAAGCTGAAATGAGGAGACGAAGTGCCTATTCTATGGGTAAACAGGAAGTGGGTTAGAGAGGAAAGCGTTTATGTCCCATGAAGTCTAACAGCCACTTAAGTGGATGCTATTATTTGACAAGACAGTGTGGGCTGCTAATGGCCGCTTCACTTCTCTCCCTGCTTGGCAGCCGCGCAGACTGAAGTGACAGAAGAGGAGTCCTTCTTAGTGACAGAAGGATGCAGGGCCGTGCACGCTAGGTGGCGGCCGATGTCCCTCTGGGAGACCATGGGCGACCGGAAGTAGCCCCGTGGCTGGAAACCAAGTAAATGTGCGAAGGCATAGCAGTGATGGTGGCCTCTAATGTTGCCCCAGGAGCCGAGGCCATGCTGGACGCTGCCTGTGACGCTGTGAATTAGAACAGATCTGTGTTTTGGTCTTTGTGTTTGGTTCCTGGCTCACAGCCCCAAGACCCTTGGGATTTTCTAAGTGATGAGAGCGATTTTGAGCATCTTCTGTTATAATCGTTGATCTTCTGTCCTAGGCTGAGAGTCATAAAGGCAGAATGGGTGTTTGTTATTCGTAATGAGCCCCTTTCAACCGCACAGGTTCCCAGCCATCCTGTCTCCCGCCTCTCCTGGAGCCCAAGCTGACCTCTGTGAGGTCCCCACTCACACCTGTCCTTGAGACGTTAATAACACCATCTCTTAAATTCTATTTTTTAAAATACAATTTATTGGGGCAGCTGGGTGGCTCAGTCGGTTAAGCGGCCGACTTCAGCTCAGGTCACGCTCTCGCGGTCTGTGAGTTCGAGCCCCGCGTTGGACTCTGGGCTGATGGCTCAGAGCCTGGAGCCTGCTTCCAATTCTGTGTCTCCCTCTCTCTCTGCCCGCCCCCCCCCCCCCGTTCATGCTCTGTCTCTCTCTGTCTCAAAAATAAATAAACGTTAAAAAAAAATTAAAATACAATTTATTGTCAAACAGGTTTCCCTACAACCCAGTGCTCATCCCAACAGGTGCCCTCCTCAATGCCCATCACCCACCCTCCCCTCCCTCCCACCCCCCATCAACCCTCAGTTTATTCTCAGTTTTTAAGAGTCTCTTATGGTTTGACTCTCTCCCTAACTTTTTTTTTCCTTCCCCTCCCCCATGGTCGTAACTTTCTCAGGATTCACATAAGAGTGCAAACATATGGTATCTGTCTTTCTCTGCCTGACTTACTTCACTTAGCATAATACCCTCCAGTTCCATCCACATTGCTGCAAATGGCAGGATTTCATTCTTTCTCATTGCCAAGCTGTATTCCATTGTAAGCTGGCCTCAGGTCAAACAACATGGCATGATTTGTTCCCCTCTCCTGCTACAACCACAGCAGAGGTGGGCACCCCCAATTTCCCAGGGGAGGAAAATAAGGATCAGAGCACGCACATGCCTTGTCTAAGTTAGCGTGGAACAGGGACTAGTTCTGTTACATTTGGAGCTCAAACTACTGCTTCCCAAACTGCTGCCCATTGGAATCGCCAGGGGCTCTTTGAAATATATGGATGCCTGGCTCTAACCTCAAGACACTCTGATTACATTGCCGTGGGCTGAAACTGGGCAGTAGGATCACCCGCAGGCGATTCCACAGTGCAGCAAAGTTCTGGAACTGTTTCTCCGGCTGGGTGGATCCTGCACTTGAGCGAAAACAAGCTGGAAGCACGAGATGATGTCTTTGTTTCCTGTGTTCTGAGCATGAAGCCACAATTCTGGCCAAGTTCTGTGCCAGATGCCAGATAGCTGAAGACGTTGTAGGTGAATCTGTGGATACACACGTTTGGCCAGGAGAGAGCCACGTCCTGACATTGACATTTCATGACCACAGTCCCACACTTTCTGGAAAATTGAGGATATTTCAAACATCCCTAATGTGGGTCATGCTCATTCTGATTTGTATTTAAATTCTAGTTAGTTAGCGTGCAGGGCAATACTGGTTTCAGGAGTAGAATTCAGTGACTCATCACTTACATAAGACATTGTGTTCGTCTCAACAAGCGCCCTCCTTAATACCCATCACTCATCTAGCCCAACCCCCACCTACTTCCCTCCATCAACCTTCAATGTGTTCTCTGTCTTTAAGAGTCTCTTGTGGTTTATTTCCCTCTCTTCTCTCCCCTCCTTCCCATATGTTCATCTGTTTCGTTTCTTAAATGCCACACGAGTGAAATCTTATGGTATTTGTCTTTCTCTGACTGACTTATCTCGCTTGGCATAAAACATTCCAGCTCCAACCACGTCATTGCAAATAGCAAGATCTCATTCTTTTTGATGGCTGAGTAACACTCTCTTGTATATGTACCGCATCTCCTTTATCCATTCATCCGTCAGTGGACATTTGGGCTCTCTCTATAGTTCGGCTATTGTTGATAGTGCTGCTATCACCATCAGGGTACATGTGCTCCCTCAAATCTGTATTTTTGTATCCTTTGGGTAAATACCCAGTAGTGCAATTGCTGGCTGATAGGATGGTTCTATTTTTAGTTTTTGAAGAACCCCCCCCCATAGTGTTCTAGAGAAACTCTTGAGATCAAATATCTCTCCCTTTCCCCAGTGGATGCTAAGTTAAGACACACTTCATGGAAGCAACCTTCTTTCCCTGGTATTAGCGGCTGTCAACCACAGGACGCTTGGCAAAGTTGGGACACTTTTTGCTTGTCACATGCATGTAGAGGTAGCCACGTGTTCCATCACGCTATGCTTTCTCTTTTCTTAGACTATTATTGAAGATGCTTCTTAGTTATTTTAATAGGATGGCTGTGAAGAGATTATGCAGCGGATCATTATCTTTACAAAGTGTTTAAATATTCCGTATCACACCCCAATTTAGGGTTTGCCCAAACGTGATTTTGCAAACGCTGGTTTATTGATACTACATTAGTCTAGGTCTGAAACACTCTGGCTGCAAATTGATGCTTTATGAGGTGAAATGACTTTTTAAGGCCATGACGATTCCTTTTTCCACAGAATTTTCTCAGCAAGCTCAGTGATGCCACAAGGCTCTGCAATTGTTGTCTGATAAACATCTAACTACCCAAAGAGAAAGAGAAAGAATGAAATGGGGGAAGAAGGCAAGACGCCATTTCTCTAAATATTTTTAGGAAAAAGATTGTCAAAATGTAACTATTCATTTTGAGGACAATGCCACATTTTCTGTGCTGTAATGGGCCAACGCCAGCAGGGAGATAATATTCTTTAATTTGGGGGGCATCATCACTAAATGAAATCAAGGTCTTTGGAGAAAATAACTGACTAACCTTGTATAAATCAAAGGAAGTAAAATGTATTAGGTTGATCTATTTATAATTCCTTTTCACCGAGGGGGTTGCAACTGAACATTAAAAAATGTTCTTCTATGCCATAGGCATTTCAGTGAGTTGTCCTAGCCCAAGACCATCTGTCTGTCCTAAGATCACCAGGTGCAAATCTGTTGTCTGAAAAAGTCAGGTTACTGACCTACTGCTCTCGGGGAGACAACACACACAGGAAATGTGGGAAACATTATCATTCAAAAGAGAGAGATTCTGAAAGGAAGCTGGCAAAGGCTGAGGGCAGGCAAGGCTCGAATCAAGCAGAAAGTGGGTAGCTCCAGGCACGCAGGGCTGCCGGCATCAGTCTGGACCGTGCAGCGGACCCAGGGTCCTGCTTGCTAGCGAAACGCAGAACTCACGTATGCGGGGAATGATAGGTTCAGAAACCCATTTTCTGAAATCCTGCACTGGAGTTGGAAATCAGACCTGCTTCTCTGTGTCAGAGTGACTTAGGTCCTCCAGGCAAGAGAGGGACTCATCCTGCCTGACGACAGGATTTCAAAGAGCAAAGTTTCTGATAATCCTTGCGTTTAGAGAACAGTGTTTCGCGGGGGTCAAAAAAGATAACAGTCACCCCCAAAAGGGGTTGTTCTGATACCACAGCTCTATTGTCCCTGGGAGGAATGTTTCCTGCTAATGTGGCAGGTGACTTCACCCACATCTGTCATCACAGCCGAACAAAGGGAAGGGCAGGGTTTGGCTTTCTTGGGCTGAGCTCGTTCCTAGTTTCCAGAAACTCATTTAGCCCTGAGAACACACTTCAGGGTTTAAAGGATGGCGACAAAGAAATGCCTGAAAATAAGGCAGCCACCTGCTTACAAAGCCCCACTTTCTTTTGCGGGCATTTTACCGGTTTCTTTCCTTTTTTCCCCTCATTAATAATGTGTGGAGCACACACTGGAGCTTGGTCGCTTCCTTTGAAGGTCCTCTCCCCGCTCTCTGACTCCATCCTGGCCGAGAAGACGGTGATCGTCCTGGATGACCGCGTCACCATCGCCGACCTGGGCGTGCAGCTGGTGGCTGGCTTGTCTCTTGCCCTGAAGCCTCACAGAGCGGACAAAAGAGCCATCGTCTCGATGGTGGCTGCCCAGGATGTTCTCCGAGCCCCGCAGCAGGTGGGATCCCAGAGTCCTTTTGTCCCCGGTCGTTTGAGACCACTTCCCTCCCCCGCATATCTGCAGAGGACATCAGTAGAGCACTTGTGTCTAGGACAGGTCCTTGAAACTCCTTCCTGCTTTCTATGCAGTCTGTCTCATCTCTGAGAAAAGTGTTCAGGACTTTGGATAAATCGTCCGCATATATTTTACACACTGACCATGTGTCCAAATACCACTTCGCAGCTGGTTATCTGTGATGAGGGGGCAGGGAGCACTACTGATAGACCATAACCTAAGGATCACATGTACTCACTTTTCCAAAATAAGTACTCATCAATACTTGCAAATTCTATTTCTGCTACTTAAACAAGTATGGCTAATGGACACCAGACATCTGTTGGTTTATAATAATTACGGGCAACTTTAAACCTCTGTTCCGTCTTTAAACTTGTAGCAAATCCAGTTGAATTATATCAGGGTCACTGTGTCTTTCAAGCATGCCCGTCCCCACACGACATCGTTTCTCAGATACTTCAAATGAGCATGCCTTCCTAATAAAGAATGCTTGAAGTGACATTATCGTGAGCCTGATTAGCTGCACCTGAAATTGATTCAGATGCATCACGTGGTCTTTCAAACTCTTTGGAGACTTCAGAATCAAATTCTGTTACACAACATTCAATACGTTAATATACACAGCACTGCATTCACCACGGTCTACACATTTGCTCCTCACACCTGTACGGTTACAGCCCATTATTTACGCCAGTTTGATGTATGACAGCAACTGATTCAGATTGTAAAACATATTTATTCTTCTCTGCTTCGTATTGAAAACATCTGTCATAGGAAACCACATGTGTGATTTATAAATCTGTGTACATGTTTACACATTTGAAGGAGATGAATTATAACATAATGCCTTAATTTCATTTTTCTTAGTTGTTGGATTTTGTTCAGTGATGGTTCGGTGACACCCTTAGACATTGATGATCCCAAGGATTTTTCAGTTACTGTGTCCTCATTGGATGAAACGGTGGTGTCTGTCCAGGCAAACCTTCAGTCCCAATGGCCGGTTGTGGTTGCACAGGGTGAAGGGCAAGGTCCCTTGATTAAATTAGAGGTGATGATTAGCGAACCCTGTCAGAAGACCAAGAGGAAGAGTGTTCTTGCCGTGGGTAAAGGAAACGTCAAGGTCAAATTTGAACCAAATGTTGATGAGCACCTAGGAGGCACCAACGATATCGAGGGCATCAGTCAGGAATACGAAGACCACTTAATTCCATACAGCGTGAAGGAAACCAGGAGAGAGCGGTTCAGGAGTGGTTCCAACATGGCGCCTCTGTTGGCCAAGAGGAACGTAGCAACAGAAGCACAACCCCACAGTACCCCCTGGAAGGAAAGGATAAGAAGTTGCTCAAGAGTGGCGGTCCAGACGCCTTCACAAGCCTCCCCACTCAAGGGAAGTTACCGGAACCCAATAATCCCAGTGACCTTACAGTGACCTCAAGGGGGTTAACTGATTTGGAGATCGGCATGTACGCTCTGCTCTGTGTCTTCTGCTTGGCCATTTTGGTCTTCTTAATCAACTGTGTGGCATTTGTTTGAAAATACAGACACCAAAGTTTCGCTGTGAGCGAACAAGGCAACATCCCCCATTCCCATGACTGGGTCTGGCTTGGGAATGAAGTAGAAACTTCTGGAAAACCCCGTGGACATCACCCTCCCGTCGGAGGAGTGCACAACCATGAGAGACAGGGGGCTGCAGTTCGAGGAGAGGAACTTCCTTCTCAACGGTGGCTCCCAGAAGACTTTCCATAGTCAACTACTCTTTTAGAAACATGACTAGGGAAAAATCTAGTCCTCCCTTCAAGATCTGTTTGATTGTCCTACAAGTTTCATTACCTGGGCCTTGTCACCTCTTTCCATTGACTGAGTATCCATGCTGCACGTTCGTTTTCTCCACCTACCCTCACATCAGTGTTCAGGGTCAGTGTGTAAATTCATATCCCTACTTTATCTTTTCTAGTTTTCCTTATTTAAAATAGCTTGAATTATACAAGAGGCTTCACTTAATATATGAGTGTCAATAAAAGAGTGCTATTTAATAAGTTTTACATGAAACTTTTTCCCACATGAATTTTGGGGGAAATGTTGCCATCACAAACATGTTTATTGTGTTTCCTCTGGTCATTATAGCTTCATGGGGGAACTAATAGGGGCCCTTCTTGGGTGGGTCCAATCTCTCAAACTACTTCTAGCTCTATTTATGAAGCACTATGAGTATCAATTTTTTTGCACCCAATGTGAAATCTAAAAATAGTGTTTCTATGTACAGAAAAGGAATTGTCAAGGAAACAGCTGCAGATGATGCTTGCCATTTGTGTGAATAAAAGTAAAAAGAAATAAATAGATGATATTCCAATTTGACAGTATGTAGACATCCATCTATCTGATGACAAGTGAGATGTTCACAATTATTTTTGTGGTAGAAACAAAACATCCAGGGCATCTGGGAGGTTCAGTCGGTTAAGTGTCCGACTTCAGCTCAGGTCATGATCTCACAGCTCATGAGTTTGAACTTTGTGTCGGGGTCTGTGCTGGCAGTTGAGAGCCTAAAGCTTGCTTGGGATTCTGTGTCTCCCTCTCTCTCTGCCCCTTCCCTGCTCATGTTCTCTCTCTCTCTCTCTCTCTCTCTCTCTCTCTCACTATCTCTCTCTATCTTTCTCTTTCTCTCAAAAATAAATAAATACTTTTAAAAAATTCAAACAGCCACAGGATGCACAGTGGAGGGAGAAACGTAACTGGCCTGGGTGCAAACACACATGCACACACAAACACACATACAAATCACAAAAGGAAATGGCAGTTCCAAGATTGAGCTGTTGCTGGGAAAACACAGTGGCTGTAAATCAGTGGCAAAGAAGAAAGAAATCGCATAGCTTATAAAATATTGATTCTTGCATAACTTATAAAACAGAAAATGTTACTGGATATAAACCACAGGAATGGTCAGAAGCAAAAATATTCAGGGTCAGAAGATTAAGTACAATTTTTTAATACTTATTTTGAGAGAGGGAGAGTGGGTGAGAGAAAGGGAGGGACAGAGAGAGAGAGGGAAAGGGAGAATTCTAAGCAGGCTCCACACTGTCAGCACAGAGCCTGAAGCAGGGCTCGAATTCAGGAACCATGAGATCATGACCTGAGCTGAGATCAAGTGTCAGATGCTTAACCAACTGAGCCACCCAGGTGCCCCAAGTTCAATTTTATTAAGATGGAATAGCTGTTGAGTTGGACTTTGGGCTAGAATAGCCCTTCATAGTCTCTGCTAAGCCATTTTACTTACTTTACTTTTTTCTCTCAGAAAAAAGCTTTTTTGAAGGTATAATAAAAAAATTTTAAAGTAGTAGCATGATTTTATTGATGTGGTTTAGTACAGTGTTGGACAATCTTAAAATCCTATATTCTAAACAAATTCAAGCACTGCAAATGATATATTCTTGAACGTAGTTCACATCTAACAAAGGCAAGTTCTAATATGAGCATCCGTAAGTTGAATGATATAATTTAAGTTGGAAGATAGGCAGCTTTGGTGTTTCTGAATTTCTCTGGCTCCCCTTTTGGCTGGATATTTGGGAGTCCGGCCCCGTTCAGCAGAGTTGGACAGAACCAATCTACTGGGCTCATTCATTCGTCACTTCAATTCATCATCACTTCAATTCATCATCATTCAATTCATCATCACTTCAATTCATCATCACTTCAATGTTTCCAGGCAAGCAGCAAGGGGTACCCAAGTTCTGGGATCGGGCCACTCCTGAGGTCACCTTCAGCATCCTTCTTGAAGTGAAACCATCGAACAGTTAAGGACTGCATTGCCACTGTGTATGGCCAAGTCTAGCCTAATCAGTTAATGTACCACAAGTACTTGAAAACAAAAAGTGAGGCTAAATGAGAGAAACAAACAGTTCATGATAATGACTATGCAGATTTTTTTATGTGAAGATTTTAAAACTAGTTTTAGATCTTGGAGTCCATCTTAAGGTGAAATGAGTACCTTTAAATCAACTTTTTTGCAGTCACGTCAACATGTCTACAGTAGTATGCCTAGGCTGTCTACTCACGTGCACACATGACTACATTTTCAGTTGCCTGTGCATAGAAATTCCCAGAAAGAGCTAGCACTCATTTTTTGAAACTAAGAATCACATACATCGAAATAGGCTCTTTCCAGATCTCAAGTCAACTCTTCCTAGATAGAGCCAGTCCATATCGTAGGGCTGACACTATCAGGCTGTAATACCACTGTTTTCTCAGAAGACTTTTTAAGGTACAGCACAACGCAATGACCAAAATGATCCTTTTAAATCTCGGCCTCTGCTGCAGTGAAGTCTGAAAGCTTAAAGATTGTGGTTCAAGTCTGTTAATGACTTAAAGATTGGATTTTGCCACCAGCAGAATCTAGAGCAGAGGGTCTCCTCTCTTCGAGTTTTGAGACTGAGCAGAGGGAGAGACTGTTACTGTAACCAGGGCTTTGTCTCTGAGGCAGATTCTCCTCTTTCGGGGCTGAAAAATTCAGGTGGTTGTGCACCAAGGTGCATCTAACAAAACTCACAACATCCTCCAAGAGGCACCTGCCACCGCGTTGACATGATCTTAATAGAGCAATCAATGCTTACTTATTTATGCGTTTCTCGTCCGCCTTACCGACATTGTTCATTTAGCAGTTTTAGTTAAAATAATCAGCTGACTGGGAGACTTGCTACTTTTGACTACAGAAGGCAAAGGCATAGGAAATTAAAATGGAGGATGGAATGTTCAAATATGCATTTGGTGGCTGTCACAAAAGCTCACCTTTTTATTATGTTAAAAACAAAATAACAATCAGACTAGTACGTTTGAGGGGGCTCAGGGGAGGCTGTGCTTTGGTGGAAACCCACAACATGAAATTCTTGGAAAAAAGGCAACGTAAAAGCTAGAGCTAAAACCAGGTCGTAAAATAAGACAGCGGGACGGGAGCCGCTCAAAGAGCTGTCCCCCCGGGATGGCCAGAGCACAGCGTGAGTGCCACCAGTCCGCTCACTGGGTCTATCTCGACACTCTCTCAATCAGATCTGTTGCCGAACACAAATTTTGGAATTTCAGAACGTGACACTGCAGGTAAGTGACAGTTGTAACATGTTTTTCAGAAGTGGCAATAACAAAAAAGACACCAAACTACACTGCCTCTGATATGGCTAATGTTTATCAGACGGTAAACGTGTCCGTGGCCATCTTAAGCCACATAAAATTTGGTCGCATTAAGCACAATAACCCCAATGGTTCATTTGACATCTGGTTACTTAAAAAAAAAAATCAAAATTCAGGGTATTATAAATTTTCTAAGATTCACTCAGAAATAAAAGGCTAATTCTGCATACAGAGTTTACCCAAATGTCCATAGGCACTATCATTATTTACACAGAAGGTTTCAATCTGAAGTCACCTTTGGGAACCTCAAAATATATAAACTATGAACTTCCACAGTGGAATTATATGTACTTGAAAATTGTGGCCTCAAAATACCCACGTCCGGGATCTATAGCGACCATGGCTGAACAGGTAAGACACAGATTCAGCGTTGCGTGTTCTTCAGATCACCTCTGCCAAGATCATCGAGATATCAATAACCTGAATCTGGGGACAGTGTCTCATTTTGTCCTCCTGTGGAATAGTGTTTGTGACCACAACAGCCTTAAAGGCGACATTATTTATTCTGGAAATAGCTGGCCCAGAGAAGATCCCGTGTGTGAGGACAGCATAAACTTTGGTGGCTCCAGCTGAGAGTAGCTTGTCCGCGGCATGGCAGATGGTGCCACACGTGTCAGCCATGTCGTCCACGAGGATGGCCACGCGGTCCTTCACGTCGCCCACCGGAACCATCCGGTCCACTTTGTTTGCTTTCTTCCTCTCTTTGTGAATCAGGGCAAATTCCACATTCAGCCTGTCCGCAATCGAGGTGACCCTCGTGGCTTCCCCGGCGTCAGGTGAAACTATGATACAATGGTCCCACTCGGCAGTGTTCTCCCGGATCCACTGCAGGACCACGGGCTCTGCGTACAAATTATCCACTGGGATGTCAGAGAATCCCTGGAGGTGAGAGGCGTGCAGGTCCATGGTGATGATGTGATCTGCCCCAGCCACTGACAGCATATTGGCCGCAAGTTTCGCAGAAATCGGAGCGCGGCCCTTGTCCTTTTTGTCTTGTCGGGCATACGGAAAACACAGGATCACGGCAGTCACCCTGGAAGGTGACGCGATCTTACAGGCATTGTTCATGATGAGAAGCTCCAGGAGGTTGTCGTTGACTTCCCCACAGCCACTCTGGATGATAGAGACATCTTCGCCCCTCACACGCTCTCACCGATCTCGACGCTGGTCTCCTGGTTGCTGAACTTCTCAGTGACCACCTTGCCCAGCTCCAGGCCCAGGCAGCCGGCCACATACTGGGACAGGTCCTGGTGGGAGCTGCCACTGAGGAGCATGATGTTGGGCATGGCGGAGGCAGCGGTGGCACTGGAGGCTGCGACGCCAGCGGGAAGGCGCGGCTCAAAGGTATAATAAAAATTTTAACTTTTCTTACTCTCAATTGATGTTAGCAGAGAAAAATCTGTTCAAAGTAACAGTAGCAAGAATGTACCCAATTCTGTACGTGCACATATAAGGGAAATGAATGGCACCAATGGTACGAGGGGCAGGAGACAGGAATCCAGATTTTTATTTTATTATTTTTTTATTGTGTATTTATTTTTGAGAGAGAGAGAGAGAGAGAGCATGAGCAGGGAAGGGGCAGAGAGAGAGGGAGACACAGAATCCGAAGCAGGCTCCAGGCTCCGAGCCGTCCGCACAGAGCCCGATGCGGGGCTCGAACCCACGAACCGCGAGATCCTGACCTGAGCCGAAGTTGGGTGCTTAACCGACTGAGCTACTCAGGCACCCCAGGAATTCAGACTTTTAAATACTTTACTTTTAAGCTAAATCTTTAATGTTGTCTTTCTTTCAAAGACAGATCTTAAACAGAAATAACAAACTAGCATCCCAAATTTCTGGGTCTGTCCATTGGCACCTCATTATTATTCTATACTTTCAAATTATTTTGTCATACCAATTTCAATGTGAAAAAAAGGAGGTCAGGCCAGCACCCAGTGGGAAAGAACTGCTCCCAAAGCGTGAACTGTGTGATTCCGACCCTGTCTCCCAGATGCAACTTCCGGATCGTAGGAGTGGTTTTCTCCCCGCCTTTGCTCTCTTATCCGTGTGAGGGACGTCTCATCCCATTGGGAGTCAGTGGGTAGAACCTTCTGTTCCGGAGGTGCTCATGGCCAGCTCACGTGACATCACAGGTAGACTTGCGTATCTGAAGACCAAGTCTAAGAGATGGAACTTTCAGGAACAGGGGTAGGAAGTTCCTACAGACTGGTCTGAGGCGGCCCTGTGACCCCAGGGGCGATGCCTCGCATAATTCACAGTGGAGCATGGCTTCATCTCCATCCCGTCGTCCCCGGGAGGGACCGTCCACCCCAGCTGCACTGTCACTTTCCTGTATCTCCTGTCTTTGGGATGCCTGTGGGTTTATAAACAGGAGCAGATCACCGGACCTGCCCCCAGGAGCTGGAGTTCTGAGTCCTGAACATGTTACTGCTGGGGTTGAGGAGTGAGGTCGGTAAAGCTTGACTTTTTCAAAAATCTCCCTGGAGAATGAAGCCAGGAGCCCCGAATCATTTGATGTAAAATTAAAAGGTACCGCACTGTGGGCATCGAGCTTCTGAGGCTTTGCCCTGAATGCAAGAGTGTGGTGACATAGCAAAAAAGACTCGCTCATCCTTGAATTTTTCTGTTAGGAACGAGAAAGAAACTTATGCTCTTGCTGCAGGCTCTGGGCCCGATGGTCCCCACGAGAAAGGGAGGAGCCCCTTAGTAGAGGAGCGACCAGGGATTATGCAGAGCGGTTCTGGACATGATGGCTGGAATAGACCTACGTCTCCGGTGAAAGCAAACGTGGGCATCTCACAGGATGCCTTAACCCTCCAGACCCTGGACTCAGATGATGGTTCCTTTGAAGCCCTAGATCCTTTGCAGATCGGTCTCTCTTTTTTTTTTTTTTTTATAAGTTTTTAATTTTGTTGAGAAAAAAAAAAAGAGAGAGAGTGAGGGGAGCCAGAGAGAGAGAGGGAGAGAGGATCCCAAGCAGCCTCCACACTGTGAGCGCAGAGCCCGACACGGGGCTCGAACTCGCGAACCGCGAGATCATGACCTGAGCTGAAACCAAGAGTGGGACGCTTAACCAACCGAGCCACCCAGGCGCCCCAGAACCGATCTTAATCATTGTTGTCAATCAAGGAAACGGGTGTCTGTTCTAAAGTATGTAGAAAGCGTGGACATGTATAAAGGAAAAAAAAAAATGTCAGAAATAACCACCAGCAGTAACAACAAAGATTATTTAAAAGGTGGCTGACGCTTGCAGAAGGAGCTTTTTTGTAAGCCTTGGGATGATTCCGAGGTTTCCCCCAGCATCCCCTGGAGGGGTGGCCTCACTTCTGGAGAGAACATGCTAATTCCAACATAATTATTCAAATGAAGCCTGCTCCTTCTCGCTTACCTTATCTCCATTTGGATACTTGACATTTGGCTCAAGTATAATGGGAATTCGCTTCTGAAATAGAAGCATCTAAACTCAGCGACAGGATGAGTCATGAGCAGTCAGCCAGGCGCGTCCCCTGGAAAGGAGACGTTGGGGGTGAGGGGGGTTTGCGTGGTGGGTGGGGAGACAATGGATGTCACACCCCCCCACCCCCACCCCCGGGGCGAGGAGCCTGTTGAAGGCAGCCTGCAAAGCGCGACACTTCGCCCGGCGAGCTCGCTCGGCTCGGGCGCAGGACAAACTCACGATGTGGACACGTGGCGGAGGGTGGCCATGACAACGGGGACATGTACCGCGTCCCTGACGGGGAGTTTGTGGAGGGAGAGAACGTGGGCACGTTCAGCGAGATACAGTCGCTCCTGGGCGGTCCAATCTGCTCCTTGTGCTAAAACTCAGCGTAAAGTCAAAAACCGGACGAGGGCTGGGACCCCCTTTTCCAAACGGCCCCCCTTTCCCATAGGTCTGCGGGGGTGTGTGTAACATTTAAGAAGCAAAAGAATAAACATTTGGGTATGAAACCACAGGGGCTCTAAATTTCGCCGAACTTTGACACCGACTCTCATCCACTTAGCAAAATTTTCCCGGGGTTATATCTGCTCTCGACGTTTCTTTGCCCATTAGAAGCCATGGGCTAACTTCCCTGCTGGTTGCCATCCACATGACACACACCGCATCCTGAGAGGCGTAACCCAGCGTGGAAAAACGGACCTGAGTTATTAGTTCCGAGATGCAGCGCCCCGGGGGCTGACGCCGTTTGCTTAAACTGAGCGGGATTTTAGTGGATGGGATACTCACATCGTGGCTCCGAACAAACAATTCCATCCAAAGCGCGCTATGGATAAAGGCCCTTGCTGCAGGATGGAATGACTCAGATTAATCCTGGTTAGTTTGTCTTGGGAGCGCCCCAGGTTTATGCATCCTTGAAGGAACAGAGGGGACAGGTGCTTCTATGAGAATTCACCTAAAACACTGTGGGTGTGAGAGGTCCGTCCCCTGGGTCTGGAGGCGGGGGGGGGGGCGCGTTTTGGAGACCAGGAGATGGGGGTAGGGAAGCAGGGACCTCACGGAGACAGTGGGGTTGAAATCCATGGGCACGCTAAGTCGGGAGACAGCAAGAACAGGAGACACGAGACGTTTTCCCTGGGGATAAACGGCGCCCAGCAAGCCCCAGGAAACACCACCTGTACGGAGCAAAACTGACTTCCTCGCTTTTATTTTGCAAACACACCAGGTTAATCCCACACTGAAACCATCCGGAAGTCTCTCCGGAACCCTTGGGAAAGCGAGAACATCGAGTCAAGTGGGAAGGTGCATTCTTAGTTTCACAGCCACGTGGGTAGCCGAGTTTTACGGTGACGACATTAGGTGACAAGCCGTCTGTGCGTTTTGAGCAGAACGCTGGTTGCCCCCCACTTTGTGAGCGGGATTTGGAGGAGCCAGTGCGGGCGGGGCCATCCGGGGACAACCCTATCCAACAGCAGCGGCAGACAGAAGCTGCCTCCTGTCTCAAAACAGCAGTGAAACTGGTTTTGCTCCCCTCAAAAGCCTCAGCCCACAGCTCTGTCCGTGTAAACACGACATGAGTGCCTTCTGAACTAGCGGCCATCTCTCCAGTCAAAACTATCCCGATTAATAAATATCATGCGCATTCTCTACTTTACGAGAAAAAAAAAAAACCAAAACACTAATTTAAAAAGATGCTGGGGAGGCATGCTAAAATACTGAGCTAGGAGTTTAGATCCGGGATGAACTCAGGGCTCAGGCGGCTTTTTGCAAATCAGTAAGGGTAAGTGTGAATTTAAAAGTCTTAAAAACGCTGGGAAACTGGGGGCGCCTGGATGGCTCAGTCGGTGAAGCGTCCGACTTGGGCTCAGGTCATGATCTCGCGGTTCGTGGGTTCGAGCCCTGCATTGGGCTCTGTGCTGACAGTGTGGAGTCTGCTTGGGATTCTCTCTCTCTCTCCCTCTCTGTCTGCCCCTCCCCTGCTCACACTTTCTCTCTCTCACAATAAATAAATAAACTTAAAAAAAGAAATATTTTATGTATTCCTGCAGCCGCCCAGACAAAAATTTTCTGTGGATAGTTGCCCCCGTGTACTAAAGACAGGAAGAGGGGAGGTATTTTTCACATCTCACTCAGGTCAAACCAAATGAAAACTCAGAAAAAGGAAATATTCAAGGTCTAGCTGATGGTTCTCTTTGTTCCTCTTTTGAGCTATATTTGTGAGTGGCTTGGATGTGGATGTGGATGGGTATATTCATGTATGTGTATTTGTGTGCATATGTGCATAGTGTGTATCGTGTGGTGGGTACGTCGGTGTTCGTGTGTGTTTATGCCTGTGTTTGTGTGTGCATATGTGTTTGTAGTTGCCTATGTGTGTGGCCATGTGCGTGTGCCTGTACATGTGTGGTTGTTTACGTGTGCTGTACGCGTGTGTGTGTTTGTGTGTGTCTCTGTATTGTGCGTGCCCGTGTCTCTGTGTGCTCGTGGGTGTATGTGTTTGTGATGGGGCAGGGTATGGGTCCACGATCCCCAGGGTGCTGGTGCTACACAGCCGACGGAGCTCTAGAGACATAAGAAACACTCAAGACGGCTGGGGATTCTGGTTGGGTCTCCAAGGATTTGTGCAGACATCCCAGCTGAAAAACCATCAGGTGCATTTGCCAAGTTCTCCGGGCCGTATGTGCACTTTTCAAAACTGTCAGCCTCACCCTGGCCATTTTGGCAAACGCCACACTTTGCTTCCAGGATGCAAGGAGATATCTCCCTGGAAATCCAGGGCTTGAATCGCTTGATAAGTCTCAATAAATCCCCTCAGCCAAGCCCGCTCTTTGTCCGAGCCCCACAGGGACCTGCGAGTGAGTGGGCACCAATGGTAAAGGTCTTTGAGAAGTGCCGTGCCTGCCTGCTTCAAAAGAGCTGGCAGAATATGAATCGGAACGCTCTCCAAAATTCCCAATCCATTCTTCCCCATCAGCATAATTTCCGAGCTATAAAAAATATTTTTCACTAACAGCTTCATCCAGTTCGCTTTCTGACGGAAAACAGAGCCGAGCCACTGGCCGCTGACGGTTCTCACGTCTTCCCACACCTCGGTGTGCACCGAGGCTTAGTAATCGCATTCCAGATTGGAAGCAAGTTTGAAATGTAACTCAAAAAAGAACAAGGACTTGAGTTAGAAGTTTCTGTGCAAAGCACAAATGCTGCATTTGAGATGGGTTTTTGTGTTTTTTTTTTTGTTTTTTTTTTTTGGTATTAAAGTTCTTAATACCTGCGGAAGATTTCTTACTGAACCTCTATAATTTATATGCATTATGGTGGTAGGGGCGTTGTTTGTTTTTAGAAATCTTAAAATACATAAGAAAGTGTGGGGAAGAGTTGAATAGAAACCCTTCCCTAGTTGGAGACCCGTAGGTGGGAATAATCCAAGGGCTTTAAACTCTACCAGGGAAATAAATGTTCTTCTCAATCTAAGAAGGCTGGGATGTTATCAACGGATAAAACCGGCGGATGTCTGTGTTTCAGGAGAAGCACGAAAATGACTCTGGTTTTCATTGTCGATCTGGGTCATTTGTTCGGATGAAATGCGTGTATTTTAGTTTAGATGGAGGATTGTCTCTCTGGAGACAGCGGACGCTGGGAGCAGAAGCCACCTTTCTGTTCATTAGGAGAAATTGCACTTTACATTGAGGTGGGTGTGGCTTCCAAATCCGGGCTGTGTGTGAGCCTCACTCTTCTACGCCTTTAATCATGTTTTATTTGTTCAGCATGGCTTTGGTCACTCCTGGCTTGCCGCAGCTCCCATTATTTCTTGGGGCCCGAAATCACATGAAAATAGGGGTCCCTCACAATTCTCATATAGCTTTATGAGTTTGGAACGGAACAGCCCATTCCTTTTGTGATAAAGTCTGACCCAGGGGCGCCTGGGTGGCTCAGTCGATTGAGAGTCTGACTCTTGATTTTGGCTCAGGTCATCATGTCATGGGTCGTGGGTTTGAGCCCTGCATCAGGCTCTGCGCTGAGCGTGGGGACTGCTTGGGATTCTCCCTCTCCCTCAATCTCTCCCCCTCTCCCACTCGCTCTCTCTTTAAATAAATAAACTTCAAAAAATAAAAATAAAAGGATAGATTATAAACAAGTCTGCCCCAATGAATCAAATTTACAAAAATGGCAGGTGTAGGCACGGCTTATACAGTGTGCTTAATTCACACCTCTCCTGCTGCCTAACGAAGGGGTTGTCTTTCCCCTTTCAGGTGTGTTTTAGAATGTCCTTTTTACTCTGGTTCCATGGCTTTTCCTCTAGGGCAAGCGTTTCCCAACTGTGAGAACATTGTGGGCGGATGTGGGTGGACCGCAGCTGGAGTCTGCAAACACACGCCTCCCAGTACAGGGACTTTCAGTTCTTTCTAGCGTTTTGAAGGTTCCACTCACATGTCTGTGCGATGGTGCTGGACCCCCCCCCCCCCCCCACCAGCTGCACCCAGGTGCTGGATTAGGCAAAACCCAGACACCCAAACGATGTGCCGAGAGATGCCGACGTTTGCACATGGAAGGATTCGGGCACTCCTTCGTGGCACAGGGACACGGAACCACGGTGTGGTTTTTGCTGGCTTCTCTGGTTTCCACCATTTTAAAAAATGTTTATTTATTTATTTTCAGAGAGAGAGAGAGAGAGAGAAGGAAAGAGAGAGAGAGAGAGAGAGAGAGAGAAAGAATCCCAAGCGGGCTCCATGCCGTGAGCACAGAGCCAGACATCGGGCTCGATCCCACCAACCGTGAGATCATGACTTGAGCCGAAATGAAGAGTTGGACGTTTAACCGAGTGAGGCCCCCAGGCTCCCCCACACACACCCTTTTAAATACTTACCTTCCATGGGGAGCCTTGTCTTTGATTTCTAGGGGTATCATGCTGTGGATCACTTCTTGGACTCCAAAAACAGATTAAAGGACCCCCCACTCCCTGTGGGTGATGTTCTGGGTGAGACTCACCACCTACAAAGTTTAGAAAAACCCCAAGAAGCAGCAGGGGCCAGCGAGGGGAGCAGAAGGTCAATTAACACAGAAGCGATCAAAAACCCAGGGGAAAAGCAGTGTTCCTAACACACAGTGAAAGAGACTTGATATTCTAGAGACGATCCATGGTCGCAGCAGAAAAGGGGTTTATGCCCTACCCGTGACACCTTAATGCCCATAACGTTGCTTCTCTATGATCTGTGTGGAAACAACGTTCACGCGCGTGCCAGACTTTGGTTCCCCGTCGCGGTCTCAGAGCAACGGATTGGTTCTGGGCTCCTGGGGCCAGACGTGGGTTTGAGCAAGGATTGGGGCCAGGTCCTCTGGGGGATGGTCTGATGAAGGGCCTGTGGGAAGCAGTCTGGAGGACAGTG
Source organism: Herpailurus yagouaroundi (assembly GCF_014898765.1). NCBI lineage: Eukaryota > Metazoa > Chordata > Mammalia > Carnivora > Felidae > Herpailurus > Herpailurus yagouaroundi. The sequence continues at coordinate 16,761,377 of NW_024412422.1, forward strand.
AGGTGGGGCTTTCTTCAGGAAGCAGGGGGGGGGGGGGAACGGGTGGCCGGCGGGGCAAGTGACACAGTCACTGGGCCCTAGAAGCTGCCGGGGAGGTGAGGCCAGTGGAGAACTTCCTCGCAAAGAGAATCAGGACGCAGGGTGGGCGTGTGCTGGGTCCAGAGCGCGAAGCTCTTTTACCGAGTCACCCGTTCAAGGAAGACTTGCCCTGGCTCCTTCTCTCTCTTCGGGATCCCCAGCTCAGACCTCAGGAGGGTCGCAGAATGGCTGAAAGGCTGAGGTTTGGCAAAGGGAGGAGGAGGGAATTCTCCCGCGTCTTTGATCTTCGCCTTGGAAATTTTGATGAAACGAAGCGAGCTTGTGGGCCTTAACTGGACTGCCCAGGGAAGGAGAGTCAGTGCAAACCGCCAAGTCAGGGGAGAAGGGTCCCCTCTGGACACTCGTGACCCCGACACCAGTGTGGGGGCTTCTGAATGCCGCCCTCAGTTCTGGCCATTCGCTAGAATGACTCCTGGGTCTAGGAAAGTGCTACCCTCGTGGTTGCTCTTATTAGAGGGGAAGGATACAGTTAGAAGCCGTCCAAGGAGGGGGTCCCAGGGGAGGGGTCCAAATGGGACCTCCTGCTGCCGTCTCCCGGTGTGGGGTCCTGGACAGGGCACCCCTCCCTGCTGCGACATATGACGAAACACACCCAGCATCGCCTCGAAGGCAATTCCCCTGAGCTTTGCATCAGAGTCTGTGGGGAGCGTTGGGACACAGGCGTGAATGATGGAAATGTGTCCACAGGGTGGTGGAATCCAACGTCCGGCTCGTCCCCGGCTGGAGGTGGGGCTCACGGGCCACCTGCTCAAATCCCCCAGAACCTCTGAGCAACTGGTTGGTCCTTCTGGCCTGGCCAAACCCCGCCCCAGTCATCTGATTAGCATAAACTACCAGGTGTGACCCGGGAGCCATAGGCAGCACAAAGACAGAGCCACCGCTGAGGAAATGGCAGGGCTCACGGCTTCCCTCCCAGGAGACAGGTGAAGGAAGGACAGATATCACTTTGGACAAAGTTGATTCTTCGGCACGCAGTGGTCTATAATGTGAACACGAACAGAAAAGCGAGTCCGTGCAGTGTCAGGGGGAACGTTTGCGTGACGGTCCCATGTCACATGGGCGCATTCTGGTCGGTCAACCGTGGACTCTGGGGGGATGGGGGTAGGCACGGGGGCTGGGGTAGGTACTGTGCTGGGGACACGGTCACAGTTATGGCATCATTATTGTGTTTTCTTCCCTCCTCCACTGTCACCCCGGGGAGGTCAGAGAGCCCTGCAGGGCGTGGCCTCTGCCTCCCCGTGTGACACTCCAACCTGGGGCCCCCTCAGCCACAAGGAGGAGAACGTGGTTGGAGGGGCAGAAGCTTGGAGGGAGGGAGGGAGGTCTGAATATTAGGATTTCATTTTGCAGAGGGGAACCCTCGTGGTTAGAAATCGCCCACCAGCCCCGCGCTTTGGTGGCAGACGCGTGAAGCTGAGATTCAGGGCCTCCTGCCAACCCCGCGGCTTGTTCCCCAAACCCCAAATCAGAAGGCCACCCCTGCCTTTGGGACGCTGAGGCAGCCCATGGTTTCAGCCCGCCACCCTCTCAGTTGGAGTGCGGGACACCATTGGGCATCTCTCTCCCCCGTCGCCGGGCCCCGGTGGGGAGTAAGGGCCACAGTCACTTCCACGCGTGTAAAGCAAACGGTAAGTCAGCCCTGTCGTGCGCGTCACCTCCCGAAGACGGCTGCGAGGACAGGGGGCTGGGTTTGCGGGTGAGGCGGGGACTGGGCTGTGCCGTCTGGTCCCCAGACGCGGGATCAAGCAACGACCCAGCTCTAGTAAAAATTCATCCCTCAGCAGGCACATCTGGTTAGCACCAGGTCGTGAGCGGGAAGACGAAAACCCAGGAGCCTGCTTGGAAAGTTTGGAGCAAGTAATTAAGACTGCGTTTGACTAATGTGATGAACACGCTTATTTATTTATTGTCAAGCTGCTTCGAGACACCCAACAACAGCCCCTCCCGGGGAGTGCCAGGCAGCAGGCACATTTGGAGGAGGAATTAGGAATGTTATTTTTAACTCTCCATTATTAGAGGAAACACACATCTGGAGCCCTTGTGAGGAGTGATTATTAGCCGTTCAGCTGAGAGATAGACTGGTGTCCACCATGCGTCGTCTTCCAATTATTTTGTTATTTTTCAATGCCTTAAATGCTACAGGCATATAAAATGCAGCTCATTTAATCTCCCTAAATTATAGCTCCTCCATCTGCCGCGGTCTTACAGCGTAACAACATCATGACTCTTTATAAACCCAGTAAAGTCATAGAAACAATGGAGCGGAGCTCAGATTCAGCTCTTTTAAGAAAAAAAAAAAAAAAAGGATTAATAAGCATATCTGAACTGGAAGATAACGTTGATATTCGTCTGCAAAGGGAGGTAGGGGATTTTTACGGGGTCGCTTATCAAGCTGACAAAAAGAAACGTACATTTATATTTTCCTTATGAGACAGTCGGGCTATGACTATGGCTATGATATCGGGGAGTCGTGCTTTCCACGGGAAACAGGAAACTGGCAAGATTTCCTGACCCCATAACGCAATTCTACATCCGTGTGGCTTTGACTGCATTTAGCAGCCTTTCTTTATTGAGACGTCTGCCTCGCCTCGCCACCTTGGGTCCTCCGAGATGTCGAATAGAGGCATGGAAGGGGTCTGTATACTCTGCTAAGTTTATGTCACGCAATAAGTCAGTTCTTCATGTGCATGGAAAAGCGTTTGACATGGGTACTAGCAGAGAGAAGGTAATGGCATCAAGGTCCCGTCCTGAGCGAGGGAGCCAGTGTGGCCGGGCCACACCCCCGTTGCCCGTGACCGGTCTACGGACGGCCATATGACCCAGGAGAGGCCAGAGAGACAGAAAGGGAAGGCAGAGGAACAACTGCTCGGAAAACAAATAAACAAACGCGGGAAAGAAAAAAGAAAAGAAGAGAGAACTTCCCAAGAAAATTAAAAGAAAGAGCTTTTCCAAAAGAGAGGCTCTTCTCTCGCTCCCTTCCTTCCTGCTCGGAAGGCTGATGTTGGAACATTTCACGTGCGAAGCCCAGCCCGTCCCTGTGTGTCCCAGGAAGAAAAGCCACAGGAACTGCGGGGCTCAGAGCTGGTTCCCTGGGACCTGAGTTCAGCCACCTGCTGGGAGAGCTCATTCTTCACGGTCTTTCAGATGTTAATTGTAGCCCAACGTTCCAACTGGTACAAAGGAACTTCCCTTTCTAGTTAGATCCTGACTCTCACCAAGGTGCTGGGTGTGGGTGTGATGCTAGCCTGTCTTTGATTAATGGGAAAACCAGTAGGTACTGGAGATGTGGAGGAGATTGTGTCCTCCGGACGTCTGGGGGGGCCGACTTCAGCTCAGGTCATGATCTCGCGGTCTGTGAGTTCGGGCCCCACATCGGGCTCTGTGACGACAGCTCGGAGCCTGGAGCTGCTTCGGATTCTGTGTCCCCCTGTCTCTCCGCCCCACCCCTGCTTGGGCTCTCTCTCTGTCTTCCAAAAATGAATAAACACGAAAAAAATTTTTAAAGAAATTAACCTAGAGGCAGCGTTCAGGTTTTCCCGAAGGGTCTAATTGCACCGTAGACCAGTTTCTCTTTCAAATCTTCCTTTTTGTGATCTTTAAGCAACACTTCCCAGTTTTTAATCTTCTGTTGGACCTTCCTACAATGTTGCCCATAATTGCCATAATATGTGTATTATTATCTATGTAATAGTTACTTTCAAAGTCTTGTTTTACTGACGCAGATGTATTTTGAAAGGAAATTTTCAACACGGGAAACTGTATGAATGGAAAGCAGGAGTGGAAAACCGTCCACTTATCGAAAATAGTAGGTGACTCTGGAGATAAATGAAATAAATACAAAACACTGTGACCTAGATGCTGCTACCCGCGTGAGGATTTCAGCCCGAGTTCTGCCTCTTTTATGAAGATTCCAGAGAATCGGGAAGGATTTACAGATATACACACACCAAACAGACAACTTCTCCTTGAGGGAGCCAGAAAGACACAGAGTCACGGAAAGGGAATCGCGGGGTCACGGTGATACTTACCGTCACATCCCCCAGAATGATGTCTGAGTACCTCGAGTAGGGGGACGTCTCCCTGTTTCGGGGGGGAGGCCTGCCCCTCGCCCACCCCAGGGGATGAATTGTGACTGGCCTCATCCCGTGGAGGTAATCCGTTCCTGCTGCCAGGAAATGGACCGGAAACGAGATGTGGGGTCCAGCGTGGGCCAATCAGACGTTAGGAGGTGTCTTCTGGGGACTCTCTTTCTCTCGATGATAATCGCCCTGCAAGAAAGCCCTACCGACCTGTTTTCCCAACCTGATGTAGGGTTTTGAAAGGGGTATCAGAGAGATGGCAGGGGTCTGGGACCTTGGTGAGGAAACCACTTCTGAAGTCACCTCCAGACTTCTAAAGTACAAAATACATACTCTTGGGGCGCCTGGGTGGCTCAGCAGGTTGAGCATCCGACCCTTGATTTCAGCTCAGGTCATGATCTATCTCAGTTTCGTGAGTTCGAGCCCCATATGTTGAGCTCTGTGCTGACAGCACAGGACCTGCTTGGGATTCACTCTCTTTCCCTCTCTCTCTGTCCCTTCTCCGCTCACTCTCTGTCTGTCTCAAAATAAATAAATAAACTTGAAAAAGTACATATTCTTATGGTTTGGGGAACCGTTGGCTGAGTTTCCTGTGCCTTGACCTGGACGCATTTACATCCTACGTTCCTGGACTCCTCACGGGCAAAGGCTTCCTGTCACTGTCCTGCACAAATCTCGTGTTGTAGCTTCAAAAAGAGGCTGCAAGGGACACTTACGTGGGTTAAAATCTCTTGCAACGAAACTCCGATGAAACAAGACCATTCCACACAGAGGGGGAAAGACATCCTTTAGGATGTATGGATGTGGGTATTGTATCTGTGTCGGGAAACCAGCCTGTCAAGTAACAGAGTTTAATACTGGAATGGGACTTCCGGCAGGGCTGGAAGAGGGAGGGTCTGGAAGCTTCAGCTGGAGGGTCGGGGGAGAATAAATTGCGTGATCCTTTTAAAGGTGTCCACTGTTTAAAGCCCATTTCAGGAGCGCCCGGGTGGCTCAGCTGGCTAAGTGTCCGACTCCTGATTTTGGCTCAAGTCACGATCTCACAGTTCACGAGATCGATCCCTGAGTCGGGCTCTGTGCTGACAGCGTGGAGCCTGCTTGGGACTCTCTCTCTCTGCCTTTCTCTGTCTCTCTCTCTCTCTGCCCCTCCCCTGTCTCTCAAAATACATCAATAAACTTTTTAAAAAGGCCAGTTTGGACGATTTACATGCAAAATTCTATGCGATCCCAAGCTAGGTGGAGGCTTGGAAGGAGTGAGTTTTGTTTTTTTGGTTTTTTTTTTTTTTTTTTTAAAAAGTAAAATTGGGGCGCCTGGGTGGCTCAGTCGGTTAAGCGTCCGACTTCGGCCCAGGTCATGATCCCATGCTTCGTGGGTTCGAGCCCCGTGTCAGGCTCTGTGCTGACAGCTCGGAGCTCGGGGCCTGGAACCTGCTTCGGATTCTGTGTCTCCCTCTCTCTCTCTGCCCCTCCCCTGCTTGCACTCTGTCTCCCAAAAATAAATAAATATTTAAAAAAATTTTTTAAAGAACAAAGTACTGTTGGGATGAGCCCTGGGTGTTGTATGGAAACCAATTTGACAATAAATTTTCTATTAAAAAATAATAATAATAATAAAGGAAGAAAGAAAAAAACAGAAAAAAGTTAAATAAAAGAAACAAAATACTATACATCCTTGTTTCTTTCCCTTCCTTATTTTTCGCCCTAGAAGTTAGAATTTTATGGCATCAATTTCTCTCCAGATTCAGCAAAGCCCCACAAAAATACGAGACGTGTGTGGTGTTCAGCCTACCATCAACATTTATGGGTTAAGTGCGGTGGACTTTGGAGGCATCCCCTGGGGGGTGCAACTTTCTCCATTTTTACCGTGTCTGCTTCCATTGGCAAGGAGCTGGCTGTGTGGATTGAGATAGCCCAGGATCCAGGCTTTACTGCATAGTGGCCGAGAGAAAAGGCACACTGCTTTCAAGACGAAAGCCGGTCGTCAGACTTGGGCACCCCTTCAGGAGAAGGAAATCGAGCACGATGCTCAAGCAGGTTTTCCGAGGTGGCTTTGACAGTTTTACATCTTCCCGTTGCAGAAACCCACGCCAAACGCCTGTATTGAGGCTCAGATTAAACAGACAGAGGGGAGACAGCTACAGCCTGCAAACCCTGTGCTGTCGGGGGACAATACGGCCCGCGAGTCTCAGGCCCCTTACGGCTTCTGTCTTAGCGCGTTCCTGACACGCTAAGAATTGGGGAATAAACACATTAGAGGAGAAACACATCCTAAATGAGAATTCGCCGCAGACAGGAGGCTCCTGGCACTTACGGGACTCGTTACAGAACTTTACACAAGCCTGGAAGATTCCGTCAAGGGTTTGTGGGAGGCAGTGGAGAGGTCCGTCGGGGGAGCACCTGGAGGACGTACCTCTGATTTCTTCTATCGTTTTATACCCCTGGGAGGATTCTGCCAGTCGGAGCTGGAAATGAAGGCCACACTCATCTGAGAAAAAAAGGTTAAGGACGGGAAATGGAGATATTTTGGCCTCAGAGCGATAACTCCGTTGATTGAGTTAAATGCGTTGGACTCAGGTGGGGAGATATCCACCTGCGGAAATCATCACGGCCCCTGGCCGCAAACGGGAGCACGCATAGCAGCGAAGCTAGAGGTGGGAGGGCGTAGAGAGAGAGAGACAGAGAGACAGTGAGACAGAGAGAGGGAGAGAGAAAGACATACTGGTAAACCAGATGTCCCAAGCTCCTGGATCTGTGTATTTTGGGTGGGAGTTGACTGATTGAAATTCATAGATCTCTCTCCAGCTCACAGATATTGTGATATATTTCCAAAGTCCCCAAGTTAATTTCCAACTGAAGATGGAATTTTCAGTCACTTACTCTACACCGTTGGAAAGCCAGCTCGCACATCCATCTGTGTTCCTGGGGGGCACTTTGAGGACATTGGCTGAGAATTACAAATACCTCCCACACTGTTTGTCTGCACATCGCTAAGCGTGTCAACAGGAGGCAGCTGGGACTGAGCCTGCTCACGCTCATCTTGCAGCATTCCCTGAAACGCCACGGGCCCCTGGCCCTCAGACAGGACTGCGTGACTCTGCGTGTGAAGGAGGAGACGTATACAGGTCTTGGACCCAAGTGGCCTCGTCTGCATCACAAAGAGCAGAAACTGGGACTTGTCTGTTGCAGAAAGACAGAACACAGGCCAGTTGGGCTGCAGTCCTACAGCCGAGACGCTCCTCTCCTTCTCTGTCACCGGGGAAGCCACCTCACCCCTGCCGGGATCACGGCACTTCATCCCTCTGCCTCTGCTGTGCCCGTACGGCTTCGGGAGTTTCCATCGGTTTGCGGCTCCAGTATTTGCCGCTAAGAAAAGAGCATATTCACAACGTACGGGAGAAGTGAAATAATGAGTATTTGCCTGCGTGACATAATGACCGTTGCTGGGGTCTTTTGGTGATAAAAAAAGAAAGCTGGCGTGCTTCTAGAACTCTCTCCCACTTTAGGCCGGCTGCTTCCCGCTCTTGTGCACCAACCCGTCCCACGTGCGAGCTGAAGAGAGCGGAGGTTCTGGAAAACTTGAGAACCAGCCGACCTGCGATCCCCCCTGTGAGATAAATGATGGCCGGGGGGAACGTGTGTTTCCTACCGAGGACGTGACTTTCGTTGGTTTCTTTCCAGGTCTTAAGGCTCACACTCAGAATGGCAGAAGGGCAGTTGCCTGGTGGGAGCTGACGTTGTGACGGCCCTGGGGAATGAGGTCAGCGCTGCTATCGTCCCAGGGACGCGGGGCGACGGTGACGGGTTCTGCCCTGCCCTGTGAGGTCGGCTTTCCCCCCGGAGAAGGGGCGAAATGGAGGGCCACCGCAGTCGCCTGCACCCCGTCGGCCCCAACCCGCATCCATCGAAACCGATCGGCCGGTGGAAGTAACAAAATTGTGACGAACCCTCGGTTTTCCCCACGCGCTGGGTCTTTCCTGCTTGCTCTCAGATGCGTTCCCTGCTCTGGCCTGCATGGCAGGGGCTGATCTTTGCAGACTCTGTGTCTGAGGCTTCTGCATGCGTGTCTGTGTGGGCTTGGCCAGCCGGGCCCGTGAGGGGAGGTTGAAAGGTTAGGACACGGGAGGAACCAAAGCATTTCTCTTGGCACCCTCTCTCTACTCTGGGGGTGTTTCCAGCATTGGCTTTGTTCCGTCTCTGGTCCAGTCCTCCCCGCCCTTCCCGCCCCAGCCCTGGGGGAGCACCTGCTTGTGGCCCTGACTTCGGCTGGGAGATTTCCCGCACTAGCTCTGGCCCTGAGGATGCCGCCTTCTTTGAGGGTTTAGACTTTTCCTCAAAGTCCCAGATCCTTGGCGTGGCCAGTCCCGAGGGTACTGACAGTTTTCTGACACTGTTTATCTCCAGGTTGCCTCACTTTCCTGTAGACTGAGCTCTTACGGCACCTCTGTAATTAGTGTATATTCTCTGTAAATAGCTTATTAGACACGTATATGAATAGAATACAAAATTATCCCTGTTGAACTATGTGGACACGTTCTGTCCTTTTAGTTTTTTAGGTTTCTTTGTTTTTGAGAGAGAGACAGACAGACAGACAGACAGAGAAGGAGACACAGAATCTGAAACAGCTGAAATCCGAGCTGTCAGCCCAGAGCCCGACGCGGGGCTCGAACCCACGAACTGCGAGATCGTGACCCGAGCCGAAGTCGGACGCTCAACCGACTGAGCCCTCCGGGCTCCCCTAGTTCCGCTCTCCTCATGGGACCCCACGGACACATCACCGGCTGGGATGAGAAGTTCATCGCGAGGAGTAGCGACACATGCCAAAACACGTAGGAAACGGCTTCTTGGGTTTTCCATCCAATGCCTATTCCCTGTTCACTCACTTTGGTTCAGTCACACGAGAGAGAGGTGAGTGAGCCCGTGTCCCAGGCCCTTTGAGTCGGGTGGCAGACGCAGTCACGAACATAACCAAGTGATAAGACATGTCGCCGGCAGCCGCCGGGGTTAGCAGCCAAAGCCAGCCTTCCCTGACTGGCCCGGCATCGAGCGTTCTTCTTGAACAGGAGACAAACCACGTCAGACACGGACCTCGCAGGGCGTGTGAGAGTCACACGTAAACCGTGTCGTTGGAACTGCTGGATCTGCGGCAGCCTTTCATCCTGTTGAATGATCAGTGTTGGGAAGGCACAAAGGGCACGCGGTATATTCCCAACAGGCGGGGTCGCCCTGGGTGGCTGGAACAGAGGGTGTGCAGGGCACGAGGGCGCGTGGGAAGACGGGCTGGTGGGGGCTTCTGGGTGATTGCTAAGCTAGCGGTCTCTCTCCAGTGGCCCCTGGGAGCCAGGAAGGGTCTCAGGACGATGAGCGACACAAACGTTATCAGCGATACAGGAGGCATCCGTACTCTCAGAGCCAGGAAGGAGGAGGGCCCGGAAACACGGGCTCGTGCCACCGTCCCTCCTGGCCAGGCTGTGAGGCAAGGACGTGTGGCCACAGTGCTTCTGGCTCCTGGCAGCGTAACTGTGAGGTCAGGATCTCATCCGGGCCCTGACACCTGCCAGGGCCCCCACACCCCGGGCCCAAATTCTTTGGATGCGTCTATCCCAGCTGCGTACACGCATCCCCATGACTCCAGAGTACACACACGCCCTAGAAACGCATTTGCGATCCTAGCCCCACAGAGGGAAGCATCCAAACGCACACGGACAGCACAACAGACAGATCTGTGGGGGTCTGTTCCCTCCGTGGAAGGGTGTGAGGCACCGAGGAGGACCAAGACCGTCGGGCACAGGCGTGATGGATTTTGCAAGCATCCGAATGGAGGAAGCTGGGCGTCAAAGAAAACATGATACGGGTGGGGCGCCTCGGTCGGTTAGGCGTCCGACTTTGGCTCAGGTCATGATGGGTTCGAGCCTCACGTCAGGTTCCGTGCTGACGGCTCAGAGCCTGGATCTTGCTTCGGATTCCGTGCCTCCCTCTGTCTCTGCCCCTCCCCCGCTCATGCTCTGTCTCTCTGTCTCTCTGTCTCTCAAAAATAAACATTAAAACAAAGGAATGGGGGGGGTGCCTGGGTGGCTCAGTCGGTGAAGCGTCCAACTTCAGCTCGGGTCACGATCTCTCAGTTCGTGGGTTTGAGCCCCGCGTCGGGCTCTGTGCTGACAGCTCAGACCCTGAAGCCTGCTTCGGATTCTGTGTCCTCCCCCCTTCCCGCCCCTCCCCCACTTGCCCCTCCCCCCTTTCTCTCTCAAAAATAAACATTAAAAAAAAAAAAAAAGAAAACATGATGCAGGCTTTGCTCCAATGAACACATCGCTGAAGGAAATTGTATGTCCCCACCAGAAACGGAGCTAGGGATCACCCGCACACGAACGCAATTCCTCTCCAAATGTGTAATGGGTGCAAAATGATGTCCCTAAATTCAAGTTGGACTGAGTGACAAGGACTCCGACCTGAGACCAGCTTTTTCCTCATTAAACAGGTTTGCTGCTGTTGGAGAGGCTCTCAGAATGTATAAGCATCGTACTGAGAACTCATTTTAATGTAACAAAAGGGACAGTTCTTTTTCAAGCCCCGGGGGGCGACAGCAGCCGTGGTGTGAGCCCCGCTTCTGTAAAGCGCGGCCCACGGGGTTGGTCACCGTTGCCTCCTGGGGACGGGGATGGTCCCCAGGTCCAAGGGCCTCACTCCCAGACGAGGATGCGTGTTCCTGACAAAAGACCCATGAGGCCATTGAAATGCTCACAAATGATTTCTGACCACCTTGTGACCCTCCCACAAACCTTTATTCCTGAAAACACAAACCGACAAGGCCGTTTCAAAGCAGGTAGAATAAAGCCTTGCCCTCGGGTAGAGGCAATGAATCCAGTTCACGTTGGAGGCTGCAGAAGGCTTCTTCCTGACGCTTAATTTTCCTATAAACCCTGTCCTAAAAGAAGAAATCTCTCCTTGCGGGACACCCACGTCCGAGAGCAGACCGGGTGGCCACACGAGAGCGCGTGGCCAGGACCACACCTTCCTTCCGGCCACGCCGGCCTGTTGCATCCGTGTCTCTGCACCTCTGCTAAAAGGGAGAGTTAGCAACGCTAATCAGACTGTACGTTCCCCCTTCAGTCTTCAGCTTATCTTTTCCCCTTTTTCGTGTGTTGCCTTCTCTAGGTTTGGGCGCCTAGAATAAGCAGAGGGAGATTTTAAAATTTCAGTTTGAAGCCATTTCTAAAAATGAGGCCTTTTAAAGTTCCCTCCGAAAAAATAGCAAGTAATTTCCAGAACTGCTCCTTACTATTTACACGCCAGTGGGGGGTGGGGGGTGGGGGAATCTCCCCTCGGAGCGCCCTCTTATGTGTTACGTGGGAGGAGGAATTGAAGGGTGTCATTTTCAGCTTAAGGACAAGAGCAAAGAGGAGAGTAACTGTCACTTTAATAAAACAAGCTATGCACACGTAATTTTGTAGAGGAAGCCATAACGACTCAAACGTCACATATCAACCCATAGACGAGTAGACTTGGGTCCACTACTTAAAAAATAAAAACAATCCTGTTACCCTGTGGGGCTCCCATCAAGGTGGGTGGATGGCTTTCTTGTGCAAGCGTTCAAATAAATTAATAAAGGACAGAAAGAATGATGGTGGCCATAGCAAGACCCCCCCCCCCAAGACATGTCACTAACGAGCAGCTGTGTCTGGTTCCCGTGGCCCCGCAGCAGGTCCTGTGCCCCCAGAGTCACCCCTGCCATGGAGTGAGCTTACGGAGACACGGCTTCTCCCCATGGGACCAGCCTGGGCCATTGGGACTTTGATCACTGTCCTCCCGTGAGCACGTGGCCTCCATCCCCAATGATGGCTGGGGACAGAGCACCAGGAAGGTGGCTGGGGTGGTGGAAAAGCCCAGAAACAAAGACACAGATAGATACTCCTCAGACAGTTCACGGCCCCAGCAGGGAAACAGCTTCTGACTTTCTCTCCACTGAGGATGACTTTGACTTTTTTCCCATATCTTAGCCTTGATTTAAAAGGCACTCCTCATGGGGCGCCTGGGTGGCTCGGTCGGTTGAGCGTCCGACTTCGGCTCATGTCATGATCTCGCGGTCTGTGAGTTTGAGCCCCGTGTCGGGCTCTGTGCTGATGGCTCAGAGCCTGGATCCTGCTTCCGATTCTGTGTCTCCCTCTCTCTCTGCCTCTCCCCTGCTCACGTTCTGTCTCTATCTCTCTCTCTCTCTCAAAAATAAATAAACATTGAAAAAAAAGGAAGAGTAAGGGCACCTGGGTGGCTCAGTCGGTTAAGCGTCCGACTTCGGCTCAGGTCATGATCTCACAGTTTGTGAGTTCGAGCCCCGTGTCGGGCTCTGTGCTGACAGCTCGGAGACTGGAGCCTGCTTCCGATTCTGTGTCCCCCTCTCTCTCTCCCCCTCCCCTGTTCATGCTCTGTCTCTCTCTCTCTCTCTCTCTGTCAAAAATAAATAAACATTTTTAAAAAAGGCACTCCTCGTAACGGTGACATTAGTAATAACCAACATCCTTAGTTGAACACGTACCCGCGCCCAGAACTCTTCTTCGAGCTGTATATGTTCATGAACTTCACCACAGGCTTGTCAATGTGTCCTATTAGGACCCCCGAGGCACTGCTGTCTATGCGGCTACCGACTGACCACTGACGGCCTTATCCCCTTATCCACTCTCCAGGGACAGTGCGGGGACTCTTTGTCAGAGCCCAGGTCACCGCCTGTCCCTACGGCTCCCAGCCGACGTCACTCGGGCAAGCTTCTTAATTATCTGCTCCTCAGTGTATCTGTAAAACGCAGAATCAGTAAAGTAAATCGTGGGCGACCGACCCTGGCGCATAGTAGGGGCTCTGTCAGGTCATTACCGCGACCATTCCGTGGTTTCTGCTTTTCCGTTGCTACACAGAGCCCCTCCAACGGGACGACCTCCTCGCCGAGGGATTCCTACCTATTTCCCTAAAGTTGCACCCCCGGCCGCCGGCCACACTCCCTGCACCCCCTCCTCACTCTCATCCGTGCCCCTTCTGCCCCTGATGGGGGTGCTGCGGACGTCACCGATACACCTGATCCCCGCCTACCCCCGCCCCAGCATGCAAGTCCCCCGGCAGTGCAGTGGGGACTTCCCTCTGCCTTTTTGTCCCGTCTTATCCCCAGGCCCGAGGCCGTACCTGACACACAGCCGTGGTTCAGGGAAGCATTGTTGTCTTCCTAGTGGATACAGCTCACTGTCAGCTTCAGGCTGAACCGTCCGCGACGCCGAGAAGGGGGGACCGGGGTGATTCCTCCCGAGCATCCCATCCTCGCTGCCGGGCACAGCTCCCCGATGGGCAACGTACATCCCCCTGTTGCACCCAGCCCATGACCGCCTCCCCGCCCCCGTTAATCACACGGCCTGCCTTTGGGGGCTGCCGGTCTTTGACTTCACCCGCCTTCCCCTCTGTAGACGTAAACCGTGCTCGGTGCCCGGCTGGGGAGTGGGAGGTCTGTCCCCCAGTCAGCGGACACTGTCACGAGGTGAGGCGGCAGGGGTGGGGGACGGGGGCCTGCCTCTTCTTCCTAATGGGCAGCCTCCGCGGGGGTCACCGTGGGAGCCCACGTGTACCTTAACCTCCACAAGCGTCTATCGTACTGGGCTTGGGGGGACAAGGAACGAGCCCCTCGGATTCTGTCCCTGGAGCTGAACGCAATCTCATCCAGCCTCTTTCTGCGTTTCTGCTTCGTGTTCAAACTTAGTTCCCTCAGTTATAAAACAGAGACAATAATAACGCCTGATATTATGAGTAACTGCTATTAAATACCTTACTGTCTCCTGCCTGGATTTGGGTTTGGTTTGTAACTAAGTATCTAAGTGCAGGCGTTTATCTTTACGATCTATTTCTCTGTTGCCCGCTTCCTCCACCTGCCCTGGTTTCTCTCCTCGCTCTTGGTGGGGGGGGGGGGGGGCGGGGGGGGGTCTCACGTCTAACCTCTGACCCCACGCCCACTTGCTTTTGGACGTCAGCTCCCGACAGCTCACTGCTGCAAGGGTTCCAAAAGAGAAGGAATCGGCCTGTCCGGTCCCGGGTCCTCCCTGAACACGAAAAGAGAGTCACTGCGGTGATAACATGTGTGCATGTCAGTTGTAACACCACGTATCTCCAGTAATGCAGAATGTTGGCCACCAGGAAGATCAGAGGCAAGATTGGCTCTGCGGGACCCCGGACGGTTGGCCGGGCCTCACGAGGCCGGGTGCATACCCGTCCCCGGCACACCCCCAGGGCACACCCCAGCGCCCTGTGAGTACCGCACCACCGTCGCTGTCCCACGGTGCGGAGGCCTGGCCGGTGGTCTGACTGCCACCAGAGGGCGAGCTCTTAGCAGGAGTGATACTCTCTCCCTGGCCGGGGCTGGATGAAAGATACGGCCCTGCAAGTATCTGTTAAAAGAATGAAGGCATCAAGGAGGGGACAGATGTGTGACTGAAACTGCTTCTCCAATAAAGACCCATAGAGTAACGAGCCCGGCTCGGGAGTACAAGTGGGTCCGTTACAGGCGCCCCGTCGTCACTGCAATGGCGGGGGCCACCTGGGTTTCCATAGGTGGTCACTTAGCAGCAATGGTCCGGCCAGCTGACAGTCTCCACCTCTTGCCTTCTGGATCCACCGTTTTTCCTGTTCCCAGAGACCGTGCAGATCGCGGCAGGGACGCCCTGACTGGCCAGCTCTGCCCGGTGCGGGATTCCGCCAACAGGCAGCCCCCGCTCCCGACTTCCCGCTGTGCTGGCTGGAACTTTCTCAGATCTGTTTCCTGAACCCTCTCCGCTTCCTCCTGCGTCTGTCTTCCACAGGCTTTGTCCCCAATAAACTGTGTACCCCTGGCTCCCTGCCAGTATTCGCTTCCCAGAGAAGCAAACTAAGGTTCTGGAAAACCTCCTTGCCAGCCGAACGGACTTCGTCACTTCGGATGAGACATAGCCGGACATCCTGCATGGCAGCCACGGGAGCATGGCAGGCGCAGTCACACAGCAGCGGGCACGCCGGAGACTGACGCGGAGCCAGCGCGGGTCCCCTACGACGCTCCGGAGACAAACCTGGGGACCCAGGATAAGAGAGCCGTGGAAAATCTCTTCTCGCAGACCCTGAGCGCGTCGGGCGCAGAGGAGGCTTTGTGCCGGATTCCAAGCTTCCCATCAGACTTGTGGCCACTGTTCCCAAACTGAAGTGACACACAGTGACAAAACACCCAGCGAGTCCATCCGGGACACGGCGGTCCCTCGGTCAACCAGGCTACCCACCGAGGATGAGACGGCCTCTTCGTGGTGACTCTGTTGTGAAGAGCAATCGATATTGACTTCAGGGTCAAAGTCAAAGGGGACAAGCACAGTGTCTGTGAATCTTTCCTAGGATTAAACATGAATTAGCATAGAAAGAGAGGAGACAACGGTGTCAGCCTTCCTATGCTGCCCTTACGAAGGGACCCATGCCCCTGGCAGGAGCACCACTTGAAGGGCGCCCCGCTACCTGGCTCCAGTGAGCCTCCGCGAAGCCCTCACTGCCCGGATGCACACAGAGGCCCCGAGAGCGTTTGTAGGGTCCGCGCCCAGGGATGACACCAGGGGGTTTTCAAACACTCGTCTACAGCCTCCTGGAAGTGACCCCCACCAAACCCGGAGGGGTTCTAGACTCCATCCTCAGACATTGGGATCAAGCAGCAGCTAAGTCTACCGGATGCCTCCGTGGAGATCCCTGGACCCCTCAATAACCCAGACTTCTTTTGTCATGTTTATTTCCTCCTTGACCTCGGTCTTCTTGACTGGAAAGGTCAGCAGCACCGCGAAGCATTCTTTTCCTTGCAGGCCGCTATGCGTGCCTCTTTCTCTGAGCCAGAAAATAACTTCAGTGCCCCGAAGAATTCAGAGGTTCCGTCTACACGGGGCACCTTCTGTGCGCGCCCAAGTCCCCGCTTCTCACTGTTTCCCTCTGCCATCGACGGTGAGTGGGAGCTACGCTCTCCACGGCATTCACCACGACGTTCGCGCTGTGATTTCTTGTGGGAGGGTTAAGAGGAAAGTCGGGTGTTTTTTTGGAAGCCGCGTCTTTGTCGGGAGTGGAAAACAAAAGATAGATGAAGAGGGCCGGTTGTTTCCGGAGTGATGGGAGAGCCCACCTGGTTGACCTGCGGATCGGGAATGCCCCCAGCGAGCTTCCCTCCTGACCACCCACCTGGGTTTCATGACTCCTGGTCCTCCAAGTTTTCTACAGGAGAGCGACCCGGACCCCGTCTCCGGTCCAGTGACGAGACAAAGGTCATTCTACATTCCCTGAGCACAGGGGCCAGGCACAGATATGGTGGTGCACACAAGGTCAGGTCAAGGTTAATGCTTTCCCAGCCCTGTTCTTTGTTACTCTTCTGATCCTGGAGGGATCAATCCAGCCTCCTTTAGGGAAATCGTTTTATTTGGGTACCATATGTTGGAACACGATCCCAGAACAAGATGACACTGGGCAGCTGTGTCCTTGTCCAGAATGTAGCCAAGCCGGTGTGTCCTTTGTCTCAACTTTACAAAGTTCCTCATGTCTGGAAACTCGCGAAATTGGGTATTTGGCTGAAGGCTTTATTCCATCACATCTATTGATGAGCATTAAGGAAGAAGATTAAAGTTGGGCACATTATTTCGCTAATGAGAGACATCTGTTTATTGCTTTTTTTTTTTGGAAATGTACATTTGCTTAATAGGTACTTTTTGTTTTTAAACACCAGGCAAAGGGATGCCGTGACTTTGAAAAATTCATCAGAGTCGTGGCCATTTTTTGTCATTGAACATACATTTAGGGAAGCCGCTGCTGTTTACGGGAGGAGCAAGACTGAGGGAGGCAGGGGCAGGCTTGGGAGAAATTCGGGGCTCAGGTCCACACGGTGCTTCCTGCGGACATGGGCACAGCTACTGAGCTGTACTCACAGCGGCCCGTGCAGTCCTCCCGACTAACGAGGGTGGCGTGATCACTGGCCCCACTTAGCAAATGAACAAACTGAGGCCCAGAGATTCAGGGCCCACCCGTGTCCCCTCTCTGACGTGGCTGCAGCTACGCCAAGGCGGAGCGAAGACCAGGATTAAAAATTCAAAGTCCTGGGGCGCCTGGGTGGCATCCGACTTTGGCTCAGGTCATGATCTCACGGATCGTGGGTTCAAGCCCCGTATCGGGCTCTGTGCTGACAGCTCAGAGCCTGGAGCCTCCTTCGGGTTCTGTGTCCCCCTCTTTCTCTCTGCTCTCTCTCTCAGAAATAAATACACATTAAAAAGAAAATCAAAGTCTAAATGAAATGAGCCTCCCCATCGCCAAGAAGGTCTCCATTTGGTTCAAATAGCTGAGACGGCCTTTCATAGAACTTTACTCGTTTATCCACACGGTATGGAGATCATTTCCGCATCTGTCTTGAGCTCAAGCTTGCGTGCGTTCGGGAAACAGAGGGCATTTCCTGGGCTCTGGGGCGGCCTGAGGACGTTGGGCAAGCACACGGCCTTCACTGCTCGCCTCCTACAAATAACTCCGCACATTTGCTGGAAGACGTCCTTTGAGCTTTCAAAGGAAAGTGACATCCCCTCAGGCAAATCTTTGTTCTGTGCGTCAGAAGCCCATGAAAAGCCCTTTCCGTCTCTTGCTCCCCTAATTCTGGAACAAGCGTGAGCTCTCTGGGAAATTCAGTTCTTCACATCATCTGTGCTACGGGCACCACACCCCCGCCCGGGGCCTCACCATCACAAGCATCTGGGCCCTGGTCAGCTGGGGACTGGGGACTGGGGACGGTTTCTGTCCACTCAGGATTTAGGGACATTGGCCTCCTCTTGTGTTTCTCAGAACTGCATTATATTCCGTTTTACTCAGTTCGACTCAAACAATGTCTGAAAACTGGTTGGATAGCACCAGGTCTGTGCCTGGCTTTGAGTTTGGTGCTGGGGACACAGGACACTCACGATCTGAGGTGACGGGATGGCCACGGAGGGAGGGAAGGCCCTCAGACTTGCAAAATCTGCTCTGGAATTGTCACTGGCTCTTCGTGGGGGGTGAGTTTTCCAGAAGCTGGCCTGTATTTCTAGTAATTTATCTTTGGAGGCTCAACTGGGTGAGACTGAACGTCTAATGGATCAGCCAGCCTCAGTATGACAAGACGTCTCCAGTCACAGTGGGCTTTGCGTCAGTCCTTCTTAACCATTGTTCATTGCTTCTAATTAATGACAGATCTTAAAGCGAAGACACCCGTTAGACAGATAGTAAGAAAGGAGCCTTTGGGTTGGATTCTCTATTCATTTTGGTGAGCGTGTGAATTCCCTTCTGATCCAGGAATGGGTCTCTGTGTGAAACTTCTAATCGTGTCGTGTTCTTAGTTGATATTTTTTAATTGTGTAATTGGTCTTGTTTTTCACTTCTATTTATCTTTATTTTTCAATGCCCTTAAGTTTATTCATTTTGAGAGACAGAGACAGAGAGCACGAGCGGGAAGGGGCAGAGATAGAGGGAGACAGAGACAATCCCAAGCAAGCTCCGCACTGTCAGCACAGAGCCCCACGCGGGGCTCGAACCCACGGACCGTGAGATCTCAACCTGAGCTGAAACCAGGAGTCGGATGTTTCACTGACTGAGCCACCCAAGCGCCCCATCATCCTTAGATCTTGTAAGCCTCTTTTCTTCCTGCACCAGGCAAAATTTTTACTTCTTGATTGCTGTCTATTATTCAAACACAAAGAGATACGTTTAGGTGAACAGTGTGACCTTGGCATGGGCAGAACATCAATGGTCACTGGGGCAAACGCCGGAGTGCCTTCAGACGCCATCAAAGAAAGGGTTGTTTTACTTCCAAGTGCAAAGTGTTCATAGAAGAAGAAGCAGGAGGAGGAGAAGGCCCCCACCATTCAACCACAGTGCTGGAAATAGGGCCAGTTCTGGGGAATGGCTTCCTGAGACAGGGGGTTCTGCTAAAGACCGAACAAGATTCTGGTGCTCCCTTTCTTGGGGTCTGTGCTTTTGATGTAAGGGCGAACCTACGTGCAGGGGGCTGCTCTTGGAAAGTCAGCTTTCGATCCATGAAGAGCCTCACCAAGGCTACGAAAGAAGACATGACCGACTGATGGGAACACAGTAAAGTTTCCAGTTCTTTCTGCAACTACGGGGAGGTCCAGAGCAAGTGCCCTCCTTCTCTGGACCTCCTCTGCCCTTGTCGGTAAAAATGAGGCTGAGTAAGACCCAGGTCGCCCAGGTGTTTCGCGTCAGGTAGGCAGGAGGGGGCGCCCTGGTCACACACGAAAGCCCTGGCACAGTGGATGCTGGGAAACCGTGAGGCCCAACCACCCCCTCAGTCTCCCGGGGTGCGAAGACATCGTAATGATTCTGAAAAGCCCTGCTCGTTCTTCATGGGCGCGTCCAGTTCCTCAAACATCTGCTCGCCGTGTGAAAAAGGAGGGGTGCCAGCGACATACGAGCTCACGATACGGCCACTCGCATCAGCGAAACACCCGACCTCTCGTACCGAATCGTCACGCCTTTGGAGTGGTCTTTGTCACCGAGGCTAACTCTACGAGGGCGGGGTGCCAGCAAATGGCGGTCAGAAATGGCGTTGGGGGGGCGCCTGGGTGGCGCAGTCGGTTCAGCGTCCGACTTCAGCCAGGTCACGATCTCGCGGTCCGGGAGTTCGAGCCCCGCGTCAGGCTCTGGGCTGATGGCTCAGAGCCTGGAGCCTGTTTCCGATTCTGTGTCTCCCTCTCTCTCTGCCCCTCCCCTGTTCATGCTCTGTCTCTCTCTGTCCCAAAAATAAATAAACGTTGAGAAATGGCGTTGGGTTGTGGGGACCAAACCCCGAGCCACATTCTATCTCCGGGAATCATTAAAAGGTTTTCAATTCGCGAACAGGGTAGCCACCCGAACGGGGGTAGGATGTCAGTGGTGTTAGCAGGAGAGAACGTGAGACATTTTTTTCCCTAACCACCATCGTTCATTTACGGGCGTGAAAGATTTGGGGGAAAAAACCCAAAAGTTTACATCAATAAAAAATTGTGGCCAAACTTGATAAATTAGAGTTCTTTTAAAAATTCTTTCTCAGGCGATTGGTCTGGGTTAGCCCTTTCCCATCGCTTTCTCCGACTTTGGCATCTGAAAAAAAAATGCGTCTTCCTTTGTCGCACTCTGGGATTTGGGGGACCACGTCCTCTTAAGATGAAATCCTAATTTCAGGTATCTCCCGAATAATGCAGTATTCTGGTTTTTTTTTTTCTTTTCTTTTTTCCTTTTCTTTAAAGGGGCGTCCCGTTAGCGTCAAAATTGTATTTATTTGAATGGAATCCTCTTTTCTGTCTTCGTGGGTCTCCTCTGTCACTCACCCCTTGAGTGCATAATTGTGTGAATCCCCCAGGAATGATTTAGCAGTTTGGGGATACAAAATACTTAGCCCCTGGGTTCAGAGGCAGTTCTGTTCCCTGTGTTATAATATTTAGAAAAGTAATAACACAACTGTCCTTGGAATATCAAGTTCTACGGGATTCTGACTGAGCAAGCAATGACCCAGCACCGCGGTCGTCTGCCGGGGGAAGTGTGTGTATCTAGCCCGCGTGTGACTACAGATGTTGAATTTATGTTCCCGAACATGAAGGCATAAAAAGTCCCAGTTGCGCTGTTTTATCAAAGAGGTGTTTCTTTACTGGTCTCTCATGAGCGATTAAACTTTAGATTGGCATAGATTCACGGGGTAATGGGATGGGCCGCTCAGTAACTGGGACTTAATTCTATCATCCGGTCCATTAGACGGCATTACCTGAAGTGGTTTCCTAGAGACATCCAAGGCATGTACCAAGAGGGAATGCTACTGTCATACGTTTGGGAAACTGCTTAGAGACAACTTGGAATGTCCCTAGATCTTGTCATTTGGGAAATCAGGAGAGAGTGTTTCACAGCGAACCACCTGTTCTCCTGTTCTGGCATTAAGAAATCATTTGCGGAAGATGAATGGTCAATCAGAGCCAGAGACTTCCTTTTGTGGATCTCTCCTGGCAGGGCTGCCACGTGCAGTCGTTCAGGTTGTTCACTGAGCAAGAGAATCCAGGCGAAGGGGCAGGGAAGGGCTTGGATTTAGTCCTCATGGCAAATGAGGTTGGGGTTCCAATTGAGAGGTGGGGTCTACGTCCCCGAGTTTTAAATGTTGACCGACTCTAGCTCTCTGACCATTGGTTATGGGGGAAATGACTCTGTGATCAGTTTCCGGGCGGAGGCATGAAGAGACGGCTGGAAACCTCTTGCTCTGAGAGGTGTTAACGCCTCTTCCTCTAGGGCACAGCCGGCTTCCTCTAGGGCATGAGTCAGCAAACATTTCCTCTAAAGAGCCACAAAGTATATATTTTGGGCTTTGGGAGCCACTTGTATTTTTTGTTGCTTCTTGTCCTCTCTGCCTTCCTCTCCTGTAATCAGAGTTGTTTCCTGGCTGCTCTCCCCACCGCCTCCGGCCACCTTAACGTTTCTTCCTCCTCCTCCCCCTTCCTCCTCTGAGCATTTAAAAATGTAAAAAAAAAAAAAAAAAATAGGTAGACACATGAGTCAATAAATCTCTGTGTGCTGCTTCATTCACACAAGTGGGGCTCACAAATGTGTTCAAAGGCACAGAGATGTCCGATAGCCATCGATGGCCAGAATAATAATAAAAACTGCTATTTTTAAAATTCATTTTTGAGAGAGCGAGCATGAGCGGGGGAGGGGCAGAGAGAGAGGGAGACCCAGAATCCGAAGCGGGCTCCGGGCTCCGAGCTGTCAGCACAGAGCCCGACGCGGGGCTCGAACTCACGGACCGCGAGAGCGTGACCTGAGCTGAAGCCGGACGCTTAACCGACTGAGCCCCCCAGGCGCCCCCAAAACTGCAATTTTTAACCGCTGGCCCTGTGGAGTAAGGTAGTGTTACACGTACCATTTTGGAGGTGGGAACACGCAGGCTGAGGGGCAGGGGGGAAGTGAGCTGCCCAAGTGAGTTCCATCCCTTGCAAAGGGGCAAGATGGACGGTCACCTCATCCAGATCCGCGGCCCGTTGAACCCGGACATCAGCGGCTAGAAGTCCAAATGGCCCGGTCTGCTTCCCGCCACCAGACCCACAGCATCAGGGAGCAGAAGGCCAAGCCAGTAGGGTCTAGCGGTTTCCGAGATTGCGTTTGATCCCATTTTAGAAAACGTTACCATCAACAGGGTGGGCGACGCTTTTACAGCTCTTCAGACTCCTGTGATGATGCCTAGCGCCTGAGGGGCGGTAAGTGATTCGTATTTGGAGAACATCAGTGAGCACAATTGAAACAATAGTTTTGATTGGGAGGAGGGGCCAATTATGAGGGGCGAGAAGGTCGCAGAGAAACATTTTGGTGCTCACCGGTTCTGTGCTAATGCGACAGATGATTTGCTCTCTGTAGCTTCACGGGGAGTAAAGGGAATTACCCTTAAAAGCAAAGACAGGATTTTCTCCAACAAGGAAGGTATGAAACGCGCAAATATGTGAATGCATAACAGAGCAGACCGTAAAGTGAGTTTGGTACATTTCTCTGATGGAGGGTTTACAAGGCCGTGAGAGGAATCTGGGCTGCTGTGGTTTTAAAGGTTTGTCTCACCAGGTTCGGCAAGTTCTGGTTTTTTAGAGATTCGCACCGCATGACCCTGCCGCCTTCATAAATGGTTGTCTTGATTGGCACTCAAACTTTGATGGCCAGAATTTGGGGGTTGCTGGAATTAGCTTTTTCTTAAGTTTATGCATTTATTTCGAGAGAGAGGGGCAGAGAGAGAGAGAGAGTTCCAAGCAGTCTCTGCACTGCCAGGGCAGAGCCCCATGCGGGGCTCGAACTCACAAACCCTGAGATCATGAGCCGAAATCAAGAGTCAGATGCTTAATTGACTGAGCCACCCAGGCGCCCCTGGAATTATGTTTGGAAAGAAAATATATCTGGGCCTTCCTTCCTCCCTCTCCCTCCCTCTCTCCCTCCCTTCTTTTTTCCTTCCTCCCGTGAGATTTATTTATTTGGGTGATCTCTGCACGCAGCACGGGGCTCGAACTCACGACTCCAGTATCAAGAGTCACACGCCCCGCTGACTGAGCCCCCCAGGCGCCCCGAAGTTGCTTTTTATCCCCGCTTCCTTACTGGTGTGGAAACTTCACATTCCATTTCAATTATTTCTTGATTGAAGTTTTCCCCGGTTACACCTAATTGTTCATCGATTTCCTGGATGTAGTTGACCGGTGAGATCCGTCTCACCGCCAAGGGCTGCGAAATCCCTGGGGGAACAGGGCGGGGGGGGGGGGGGCAGGGGGGGGGTTTTTTTTTTTTTTTTGCCACTGGGTGCCCCTAACCCAGGAGAGCAACCTGTCTCCAGAAGCCCCTCCTGGGCTGTCTTCCTGCCACGTGTATCACAGTTTGTTTCGTGACTATACCCCGCTGGGCAAAACCCCCACCTGCCACGAGACGGTGCGATCACCCAGGGTGGGGGCCCCCTCACCTCCGGGTGCCCAGCCTCACCTGGACCAGCGCTCACAAGCCACACGCCCCACGTTTCGGACCCAGAGGCTCCTGGCTAGGGCCTGACGAGCTGTCTTTCTAGCACGTTCTCCGGAGATTCCTGCTGCCCCGAGGACCACGCTCTCAGAACCGCTGCTTCTGAGAAGGGCCTTCAGCGTCATTGCTGGAGATCAGAAGCCTTAAAGATGCTTTTGAAGACGCCTGCACGGAGACACTTCCTTTGTCCTCACACCGCACTTTCGGACTTGAAGTAAACAGTGGGAAACCGAAAACAGATGGTCTCTCCAGATGCCTCTAATGGCCTCTTACCTGGGAACTGAGCATCTTATGATTTTTTTAAGTGTATTTATTTATCTGCTTTGAGAGGGAGACAGAGAGAATCCCAAGCAGGCTCCACACCGCCAGCGCGGAGCCCGACACAGGACTCGAACCCATGAACCGCGAGAACGCGACCTGAGCCCCAATCGAGTCTGACGCTTAACTGACTGAGTCCCCCAGGCACCGCAGGGAATCAAGCAACTTAAATCATCCTACCTGAAGCCCCCACCGGGCTGCACAGAGCCTGCTGGGACGGCCGATTCAGGAGTCGGGCTGAGGGCACCGGGCTGTGGAATAAAGGGCAGTGGACTGGGAGTGCCATGCACCTGCTGGCCAGCGGCCAGCTGCCCCCGACCCCAGCCCCGTGCTCCCTTTCCTCCTCGACCTTTTATTTGTCCTTGCTCAGCAGTACCTTAAAAATAAAACCAGCTCACTGCTATTTCAGTGGCACTCGAGGAACAAGTGGAAAAGACTGACATCCTCACCACACGTGGATCTCCTGAATTAAAGAAAAAAAAAACTGAATTAATTTAACTTCCATGGGCAACATTATAATTTAGTGCAAAATTCAAAATGTTAGTATCAATCAGTTCGCTTCAGAGTTATTTTCGGGGCCCCAGAAGTTATTGTCAGCCTCTTGATTAGTCCTGTGTGGCGCCTTCTTTTCAGTAACACAAAGACATAAAAAGTCAGCACTGTCTATTTGTGATGATGAAGTCAGTACCCCCCCTCCCCCCGCCCGAGTTGGGCCCAGCTTGAAAGAAAGCCAAGGTTTATGTCAAAAAACAATGAAAAAAAAATTTTTTTTTAAAGAGCAAGCAAGAAAGTAACGATCTGTTACATTTTGAGCGAGGCCTGCCGCGGGAATGTTTCTCCCTACTGGTCAATCTGCAAATGAACTTCTGGGGCTCGAGGCACCTTCATAACAGTGTTTACTGCTGCCCAGTGGGGCAGGAACAAGGTCAGAGTAGGTGCCAAGTGTGGACGACCCCTTCGGAATTTACAGTGACTGGATGGGCTCCTGGGCCACCCTGATGATAATTAATCCTGGGTCTCGACATGCTACGTCTTGTAACGACTGATGGCCCAAACTGGAAAATGGGTGAAATTTGCATTTCTTATACAGAACCAACTCGGCATGGGAATAAGAGACAGCACTGGGTGTGTAATTTGGCAAACAAAAAACTCTTTTTGCCTCGACATTTCGAGGGATGACTGTGTACCGTGATTCCCTTTGTTTTTTCTGCCTTACTGGTTTTCTTCTCGCTATACTCCTGTTAGCACTCAGTGTGTGTAAGATGCCACCACCCCTGCACAATGGTAGACTTCTGGTGTGTTCTAAAGGGTTAATGCCAAATGAATCCCATGTAAGTGACATAAGCTATCATGAGCAGCACTTTAGGAAAAAGTTTCTTTGCTGCATTTTTAACATTTATTTATTTTTGGGACAGAGAGAGACAGAGCATGAACGGGGGAGGGTCAGAGAGAGGAGACACAGAATCTGAAACAGGTTCCAGGCTCCGAGCTGTCAGCCCAGAGCCCGACGCGGGGCTCGAACTCACGGACCGCGAGATCGTGACCTGAGCCGAAGTCGGCCGCTTAACCGACTGAGCCACCCAGGCGCCCCTCTTTGCTGCATTTTTAAAACATACGCTTTGCTTGTTGGTGTGTTTTATAAAAAGATTAAGAAGGAGAGACAAAGAAAATGAACCAAAGCAGGGAAAAATTATCACCAGGTCGAGATAATTCATCTTAGCACATTTCATGGCAGGCATCTTTAATTTTATATTCAGTATTTGATTTTCCCAAAGTCACACACTGTCTCACTCCGTCAACTCTACCGTTTTCCTAATGCCACAACCTCAATTTTTTCTAAGAATTGCCTATTTGTATTGTACTAGAAAGACAAAGCTTCACCTTAACTTTACAATGATTGCTTGTTTGGAGGTCAACAAAATCCCATATGACGAAGATGAGCTAATAAAATCACACAGAAAGAAGGCCAATTTCCAAGTCTGGATGACGGGGTCCAGTCTGGATGATGGGGGTCTTGTCTGGATGATGGGGGTCCTGTCTAGATGATGGGGGTCCAGTCTGGATGACAAGGTCCAGTCCGGATGATGTGGTCCAGTCTGGATGATGGGGACCCAGTATGGATGATGAGGTCCAGTCTGGATGACGGGGTTCAGTCTGGATGACGGGGTCCGGTCTGGATGACGGGGGCCCAGGCTGGATGACAGGGTCCAGTCTGGATGATGGAGACACAGTCTGGATGATGGAGTCCAGTCTGGATGATGTGGTCCAGTCTGGATGATGGGGACCCAGGCTGGTTGATGGGGTCCAGTCTGGATGACGGGGTTCAGTCTAGATGACGGGGACCCAGTCTGGATGACGGGGGTCCAGTCTGCATGACGGGGACCCAGTCTGGATGATGGAGTCCAGTCTGGATGACGGGGACCCAGTCTGGATGATGGGGCCCAATATAGATGACGGGGGTCCAGTCTGGATGACGGGGACCCAGTCTGGATGACGGGGGTCCAGTCTGGATGACAGGGGTCCTGTCTGGATGACGGGGGTCCATGACGGGGTCCAGTCTGGATGATGTGGTCCAGTCTGGATGATGGGGTCCAATATAGATGACGGGGGTCCAGTCTGGATGATGGGGGTCCAGAAGGGATGATGGGGTCCAGTCTGGATAATGGAGGCCCAATCTGGACGACAGGGTCCAGAAGGGATGACAGGGCCAAGCATGAGAAGACGTACTGTCAGCATGCAGGGACCCCCAAAGCAACCGAGTTTGTGATGTCAAACCTCCCGGTGTTTGTAAGCACCCTCACGCTGGGATGGGTAAAATCGACCAACCATCTGGCTGTTTGGATGGAATTTACACTTCACATGTACACATTTTAAGAGTGTCATAAAGACATCTCCCACCTTGCTCAGTTTCCTGGTTTTTATAAACCCAGAACTCTCTTCTGGATCTCAGTTTGGACATTTAACCCCCCTGGGATGCAAGATTTTTTCCTAACGTCCTCATACAGTCAATTAACAGCTCTATTGTCGTAACTATCGATAGTGTCTTTCTGTTCTGTGTGGGGGTTCTCTGTTCTGGATTTTTAACTTCCCTCTAATGTTTCTTCCACTGGGAATCTGTTCCTGGAGACAATCCCGTCAGTTTCTGAAAAGGTTTTCCATCCATAGGCCTTTTCTGAAGTGCCATCAGATACTGAATCACAGGTATGTGAGGGAGTGGCCCCTTTCAAACACATCTTTCTCTGGTTTCAAGAAAGGGGGTAGGGGAGGCAGGGGACACCAAGGCCATGTCTGATGGGCACTGAGACAAGATGGGACCAATTGACTCACAGCCAGAACAGCTGGTTTTTGTAGCATAGAATATTCCCTCTGAGTCTGGGGCTGATGTTGGAGCCTCACCTCTTGAACCTTGTCCTCGGGATCGAAACATTGTTTCCTTATCAACTACTCTGTTGGCTCCCGTGGTGCCCCTTATTTCTGATTTTTCTGATGTTTCAGCCAGGCCTCCCATCTGCTGGCGAGTGCTTTGGGAGGTCTTTGCACATATTAGATCATCGTAGAGAAGCCAACGAGGGCGTCCCCATTGCCCACGGGTGGTTCCTTGACTCGCCTAACTGTTGCCACCTAGTCTCTTGGAACATGGCAACTTTGTTTCAGCCATCGGGTGTCGCTCTCTTTCCAAAATGAGTTCAGCATTTTTGGTATCTGAAGCAGAGCTCAATGGAGACATGTGTATGCGCGCGCGTGCGTGTGTGTGTGTGTGTGTGTGTGTGTGTGTGGGCGTGCATGCGCACGTGTGTGAAAGAGAGAGAGAGAGAGATGTCTTGACGTGGGGAGCATTGTTTCGTTCATTACTTAACTTAGTGTGTGTGCACAGTGTTGGTCTACGGGGCTGCTTTCTACACCGACTTACTCCCTTTTTGCGCGATTTCCCACCGACAAGTTTTAAAAACGGATTGTTTAAAAATCTTTTTTCTCATCGTTCTTCCTGCTCTGTGCTTTGAGGCTGGGCCCTGCACACTCCTTTGGTGTGTCCCAGGCCATGGCGTTGGCTTTGGGGGCAGCTGTGGCCTAGGAAACGGGTGGTCTCTTATGTAAGGAGGGAGCCAGACTCGCTCACCGTGCTCATCCGTGCTGAGCACACAGCTGTGCCACGGAAGATGCCCATTGGGTATTGGCCTCATGAATAGCGAAAGTCAGTGCAGTTGGTATAAAGTAGGAGGAAATCTTTCCCAGGATCCGATGTGCTTCCGTTTCCCTAACACATGGTCTCAGTGGGTCCATTATGCCTTCCCCGGGACTTAAAGAAACACCCCTCCTGGGGCGCCTGGGGGGCTCCGTCGGTTGAACATCCAACTTCGGCTCAGGTCACGATCTCGCGGTCCGTGAGTTCGAGCCCCACGTCCGGCTCTGGGCTGACGGCTCAGAGCCTGGATCCTGCTTGGGATTCTGTGTCTCCCCGTCTCTCTCCCCCTCCCCCGCTCATGCTCTGTGTCTCTCATTCTCAAAAATAAATCAATATTACAAAACCCCAGCCCTCCTAGTTGATGGCAGTGTCATTGGGGGTTGATGTGTGGCCACAGTGCTGAGAAATCACATGTGCACCTGCTCTGTTGGCCCTGACTTCCCGCACACCTTGTTCTACGGCGTGTTCTTGGTTTCTCTCCTTTCCGGATACTCTGGGCGTGTGCTTCAGCCTTCTTCGCAAATGTTTGACTTCACTTCCGTCTCCAAATTGACAGGGGCCCCCCTCCTGTGTCTCTGGTCAGTGACAGACAGATCCGTGCGGGCCGCGGTCGGCTCGAGAGTCAAGGGCTGGCCGTCTTTGCTACCCTACGTGTCATTTCTTGGAGAAACAAAGGACCCACGTTATGAGGAGGAGGCTGACAGGCTGTTTTGCTCAGTCCTTTCCATTTGTTGGAGGATGACTCTGTCATATGAATAATCGTATTATGGAAAACACACCCAGGTAGTCCACAGCCAGATTGCAGCGATAAAACACTTTAGGATAGCAATTTGCATCGCCGAAAGGAAGGCTCTGGGTCAAATATTTTTGCCTAACGAAATTCTAATGATTTACTTTCCCCAATTTAATTTGGCAATTTTCAGAAATCTCCTTAAAGTTACCACATGACCCCATGCCCGCCCCAAAAGCCTTTGCCTTTGGAAATGTATAATGAGAAGCTTAATATCTTTTACTAGGAGGGGAGTTCTCTCTAGTAATAAACGCCTCTGACTGCTTACTTCCCCCAAAGTCTGCTACTTTATTTTTACATCCTATAAGATATTCACTGGAAAGATTTGAAAATATAAAATCCTTCACAGGCATCTCGGGTTATTAATATTACCTCCTTATAAATTCTAGTTTCCCAAGCTGGCATTTATTAAATACCTTAAATATGATTTTACTCTGCAATTCGGATTATGCACAAGCTTCGTGTTTGATTTATTTTTCTCGGCGATTAAAGGTGACCGATGGCACTTACGAGCTGCTGTTATTTAACATATCTTCTCCCTGTAGCTCCCTGGCTGTCAATTGGCAACTGTAAGAGCGAGAGAAATGTCAGGTTGACAGGGATGTTGGTGCAGAGGTGAGCACGCACAGCACAGAATGAGAAGCAAGATGACCCAGTGGGAAGAACGGGGTGGATGGAGAAGAGAGAAAGTTACTCTATGTTGCTTATATTTTCTTTTTTTTTTAATATGAAATTTATTGTCAAATTGGTTTCCATACAACACCCAGTGCTCATCCCAACAGGTGCCCTCCTCCGTGCCCATCACCCACCCTCCCCTCCCTCCCACCCCCCATCAACCCTCAGTTTATTCTCAGTTTTTAAGAGTCTCTTTTGGTTTGGCTCCCTCCCTCTCTAATGTTGCTTATATTTTCATTACTAAAAACAGCTGCGTTTTCTGTCTGGTTCAAGACCATGGGGTCCCGGTCCCATCTGGGAGCAGTGTCCGCTCTGGGCTCAGTCATCACCACCATTCCGCAGGGGTGAGGAGGAGTGGAGTGCCTTCTCTGGCATTTGGATCTGTGGCCACCTGACCGCGGGCAAGGTGGGGTGCCCAGGTTGTGCACCCGGGACAGGGTTAGTGATGCCAGCCTCCAGAGACCTGCAGAAAAACTGTGGGCAACTATGGGTGGTGGATAAAAATAGAAAGGAAAAAGCAGAGAGAAGGGGACAGAGAATCCTAAGCAGGCTCCATGCTGACAGCAGAAAGCCCAATGCAGGGCTCGAACCCATGAAATGTGAGATCATGACCCGAGCCAAAGTCAGACACTTAACCGACTGAGCCACTCAGGCGCCCCATGGATTTTTGGACTTCTTGGCTCTCTTGAATAAAGCTGCTCTGGATATTCAAATCCGAAAGAAAGAGAGAAAGAAAGAAAGAAAGAAAGAAAGAGTGAGTTAATAACAGTAACAGAGTAATAGCTAACAGTAAAGATGGCTTAGACTAATCAAGGTTCTATCAGTGCAAGATGTGACTTTCCCCAAAACTCATCGGTGCCTCCACAGCTCCTAGGACATGGTCAGGAACTATTTATAAATTTGTATACGTTTTTAATGAATTTATAAAAAATTTTTTTAATTTTTTAAATTAGATAAAATGATTTAAAAAATAAAAACTATTTTTATAAGTGTATAAAATGTGTAAATACTTATTAAGTAAACATATGTGTAAGTATGTGCATATGTAAATGGATCATCAGACTTTCCTAGTTTTATGAAACACAGAAATGTCCACTCTGTGTGTGTGTGTGTGTGTGTGTGTGTGTGTGTGTGCGTGTGTGTGTTAGAGAAGACAACATTGGCTACAATAACAAACAATCCTAGAGCCACATAATGGCTGCATTAGGATAAAAGTATATTTCTTGCTCTCGTAAAACCAAAGGTAGTCATTGCCAACAATTGTGTGGCTCTCCTCGGAGTGGATGAGTCCTGCCATCTTCTTTTTAATGGTTATTTATTTATTTTGCGAGAGGGAGTGAACACATGACTGGGGGAGGGGCAGAGAGAGACAGAGAGAGAGGGAGGGAGGGAGAGAATCCCAAGCAGGCTCCACGCTGTCAGCACAGAGCCCGATGCGGGACTTGATCCCATGAACTGTGAGATCACGACCTGAGCTGAGACCAAGAGCTGGATGTTTAACCCACTGAGCCACCCAAGCGCCCCTCTGCCGTCTTTGATAACCTTCCAGCTAAGGGTCCAGATGAGTGACCCTTCCAGCAATAACACTACTCTGCAAGGGGGAGAACGGTATCTGGAGGACCGCCCGCCATCTTGGCCACCCTGTGTTGTGTCTGTTGAACCGAGGGTCGGGTCAGCTCTTTGCTTGGGTGCCGTTCCGTGTTCATCTGCGTGTGTGTGTCTGGGGTGCGGCAGGTAATGCAACAGGACCCCTATTTTTTCAAACTTAAAAATATGTGGTTACCCTTGCAGTTTCCTTGCAGGGACACGAAATTACTCCTTTTTCTTCTTCACTGATCTATATCCAGTCTTGAATATATAGAACATTCACATTAAACAATTTAGTATGTTTCTGATCTGTAATATTTTGAGTGTTTATTATAATTATTTTTGTAATAATTATTTTATTATAATTATGTATTATATAGTATTTATTATAATTATTTTAAAAACTGAAAGTATACAGGGGCACCTGGGGGGCTCAGTCGGTTGAGCGTCCGACTTCGGCTCAGGTCGTGATCTCACGGTTGGTGGGTTCGAGCCCCGCATCATCGGGCTCTGTGCTGACAGCTCGGAGCCTGCAGCCTGCTTCGGATTCTGTATCTCCCTCTCTCTCTGCTCCTCCCACTCTCTCTCTCTCAAAAATAAATAAGCATTAAATTTTTTTTTTAAAGAGTAAAAAATCCTCAGGTGTGGGGTTTTTTGTTAAGTCTAAAATTATCGTATTTTTATTAAGTGAAATCGATAACGTCCGCTCTCCCTGGTAACTGCTGTTTCTGATAGGTCTCTGCTTTAATTCACAAGGAATGACAACAGATTGCAAATCAATGAAATTGGCGAATTAGTTGTTTCCTCCTTTGAACTAACACTGAGGGTGCCGTTTCTTTACACGATGGTGAGCAATGCCAACATTCACCAGTAAATCAGCCAACATGGGCAGACTCTCCTCGCGTGTTCTACTCCAACAGTCGGAGCCTCACTACGTAAAAAGTGCCCATCCCAGACCCTCTGAGCTTGGAGCAGAAAAAGGTAACACCCTGTGCAGCTTCCTGCCTCGTCTTCCCCAGGACCTCGCGGTACAAATTCTCTTTTCTAGCAGCCCCTCGACTTGTCCGACTACAACCAGCATTGGGTATCGCCAGTGACACTCACACGGTGTGGACACTCACCTGTGCTTGGTGTGTGGACCCCTGGCCCAGTGAGGAGCTGCTTTAGGACAGGGACGAAGCAGCTGGACATCCTTCTCGTCCAGTCCATGTACAGGACGTTTCCTTTTCTAGAAGCTTCCAGCATGGGATCAGCTTCCAGGACAGTTGTGAGCAGCACCTGCCTCATCCAGCTGACTTCCTTCCAGCTCTGTGAATCCCTTGTGTGCATCCGACACCCCTAAGAATTCCAACCAGTAGGATACACTGGAAAATGCATTTATTGTAATTTAATAAATATAGCTCTGGAGTACCAGTGAGTTGCCTGGAGCCTGGCTGGGGATCCCAAGGAAAAGTTTTCATAAAAGTTCTCAAGAATGTCTCTCCCCAGGGGAGCCTGGGTGGCTCAGTCGGTTGAGTGTCCTACTTTGGCTCAGGTTGTGATGTCACAGTTTGTGAGTTTGAGCCCCGCGTCGGGCTCGCCGCTCTCAGCGCAGAGCCCAATTCGGATCCTCTGCCCCCCTCTCTCTGCCCCTCCCCTGCTCACTCTCTCTCTCAAAAATAAATAAAAACATTTAAAAAATAATAATAATAAAAAAAGAATGTTTCTTCCCAGATATTATTTACTATGGCTCTACAGTTTCAATTTTTTTTAAAATTAATGTTTATTTTTGAGAGAGACAGAGTGTGAGCGGGGCAGGGGCAGAGAAAGAGAGAGACACAGAATCCAAAGCAGGTTCCAGTCTCCAAGCTGCCCAACGCAGGGCTCGAACCCACAAGCTGTGAGATCCTGACCTGAGCCGAAGTCCGTCGCTCAAGCAACTGAGCC
Source organism: Herpailurus yagouaroundi (assembly GCF_014898765.1). NCBI lineage: Eukaryota > Metazoa > Chordata > Mammalia > Carnivora > Felidae > Herpailurus > Herpailurus yagouaroundi. The sequence goes on from NW_024412422.1 coordinate 16,794,570, forward strand.
ACCAGGGCGCCCCCTGTTTTTTTTAATCTTTTAGACATTACAGTCTTAGCATCAGAACCCTCCACTATACACAGGACCCTAGGGCCGTGGGAGCGTTTCAGGCTGAAACCCACCAGTGTTTCTGTGGCACGTTGAGCTGAGAATACCAGCAGGAGAAAAACGTATGTGCTTTACTTCCACAGGTTTCCATTCGATAACAAAGGGCACAGGCCTGGATGCTTTTTGCCCGTCACTCTTCCGGGTTAGGGTCACTGTTACCTCCGCGTTGGCTTTCCTCCTCGGGTAAGAAACCAAATGCCCAGTCGCTCAACAGATGTGTGCACAGGCTGCTCCTGTTCCAGGCTCATTCGCATTCTCCAGGGCCCCCCGCCCCCTGATTCACATGCTTCTTCCTCCTCTGATTTAGCTGGACAGTTGGCACAGAAGTGACCCATCCCTGCCTTCCCTTCCGTGAGGCACCACCCTCGGCTGGAGCCTGCGCAATCGGCACGGGCCCTCCCTGCACTGGCAATGTTCCTTGTTCATCGGCTCTAATCCCACGTTGAATTCATCCACCAGCACGTTGACTTTCCTCCGCGTGGGAGACACATTTGGGGGAGGCCTCTTGGCTCAGACTGCTTCACAGAGTTCCCTGACTTCTTGCCACAGTGGTGGTGTTGACCCTCCAACCACGTGGAGGTTAGAAGTGCCGAGCCCCCGGATCCCCGCCCGGCACCCTCAAAATCCTCGATAACTTCTGACTCCCCAGAAACGTAACTCCTAAAAGCCTACCGGGAAGCCTTACTGATAACACGGACGGTCAATCAACACACATTTTCCTTGTTCTATGTATTTCCTTGTTCTATGTACTGTATTTTTACACTACAGGAAGCTAGAGAAAAGAAAACGTCATTAAAGAAAATCATGAGGAAGAGAAAATACATCAACAGGACTGAACTGCATTTACTACAATGATTGTGTACAAGTGGACCCACAACCCACTTGGGGTGGGCCCGTCAAACCCAGGTTATTCAAGGATCAGCTGTGTTCAATTCTGCCTTTGTCACAAAAGCAACCAGCAACAATATAGAAACAAATGGGTCTGACCCTGTTCGAATAAAACTTTATTGACAAAAACGGGCCGTGGGCAGAATTCGGCCCCCGGGGCCAGTGGTGCAGCTCCAATCAAGGTGAGGGGCAAATTTCATGGCTTGATCTTTGAGCCACAACTGAGGCAGAACCTGCTTAAACTTCCAGGTGCTTCCAAGGCTCCTGAGAGGACCCCACCTGTCGAAGGCAGTTTTCGAGGGTGACATTGGGGAACCATCGCCCCAGGTCAGGGACAAGACACTGGTCTACAAAGGTGCTGGCCGGCCCAGGGCAGTGAGCGTCCTGTTATCCTTTAGAGAATTATGTCACACAAGTACTCTGGATAATTTAACAGAGCCCGTGTTAGAACAGCCTGGCTTTTGTAAATCTTTATTTTGCAGAATTGCCTTTGGATTAAAAAAGAAAGAAAAATATGCATGCATTATTAGCATTTTTGGGGGGGTAATTCAAAAGTAGACCCCAACTGATGATTTGCTTTAAGTCAGAGGAATAACATGCCTAAAAGTTTGTATACATTTCAATGAGATAATCATTACCATTGCTTTGAGCCAACTGACTCTTCTTACAGAAACACAGTATAAAGTGTGTGGTTATTTTTTTTTTTAATTCGATAGATGTAAATTACAAGTATTCTTTAAACCACGTCTCCATGAGCAATGCTGTGCTAGGACATTTGCATAACACGAGGTCAGTCTCCTTCTTCAGAAAACCACAGCGGAGACGTGGCTGCTGATACATAAGCGCTGTCACTTTGTTACGATGTTACTAGCACAGTGCTAATTGTGTCACACGTTGTCTCATTCGCTTCCCCCGACAATCCAGTGAAGAGGGGAGCCTGACAAGTTCACAGTCTTCAAATGAGGAAAAATGACTTTCTTAAGAATTAAATTTCATACCTAGTAAAGTCGTAGAACTGGGAGAGAAGTCCCAGCCTCTCTGACCCCAGGGCTGTGCTCTTTACAGGGCCTCCGACGTCTGCCTGGCTGCGTCCTCACGGCCCAGGCGCACAGGGAGTGCCTTTTTGAGTCAGCGCCAGCGCGGGGTCTGTGTGGCCCTCGGCCAGCGTCCACCAACACACCGTCACAGAGCCTCACCCAACCAGGACCAGTGGTCATGAAGCCACCTCAGCAGGACAAGGGGTGTAGGATGTGGCAAACAGTTTGACCGACGATCTAACGATCCTGAGATGACGATACATTTTAAACAACACACGCGAGGTTTGGTTGAGCCTTAAGAGTGCCTTTGGATTTGGCCAGTACAGATTTGGCGAATGTAAACACTGGAAATGTTCAAAACATTTAAACCCTTCTCTATAGTTTCAGTAACGTCTGCTGACAGCATCAGATAAGTAGATGAAGAGATACACACATGCATGTATACATATGGTACAAAATATATGCACGTGTATATATACACACAGGTATATATGCATACATGCACAACACGTATGTGTATATATACGCATGTATGTATGCATGTGTGTATCTATTTATAAGGTACGGGAATTTACATATTATGTAATTGTAAATATATAAAGTATATATTTGGTATGTATTTATGAATACATAATTTATATATTTCTTGACATACAAATAACAAATGTGTGATATGTAAATTAAAACTATTTATATGCAGTGCATATATATACACACACACATGCGTATACATATTTTATATACTTATGGACATATTGCCACGTATAGACTATGTATGTATAGCCAAAAGTGGAGTTTATACTTTTTTTTAGACATTTATTCATTTTTTGAGGGCCTGAGACAGAGCATGAGCGAGGGAGGGGCAGAGAGAGAGGGAGACACAGAATCCGAAGCAGCTCCAGGCTCCGAGCTGTGGGCACAGAGCCCGACGCAGGGCTCAAACTCACAGACCCTGAGATCATGACCCGAGCTGAAGTCGGATGTTTCACCGAATGAGCTCCCCAGGCGCCCCCGGAGTTGACACTTTTGGTAGGACTTATTCTCACGGAATTTGCGATGGCGTAATGGAAACCGTGTGTCTCAAGGACAAAGGGTGTTAACGAGACGAGAATATCTCCATGGCGTGGGGTCAATCCTGCCCATGTGTGCACGTCCCAACCCTCCCTTGAATTTGTAGGCCCGGACAAGCAGGAGCCCGGAGAGGGCGCAGGGAGGTCCGCAGGGCAGAGCGCGGGCAGGGGAGGGGAGCAGCACGGAGAGGGGCCAGGGACCCTGCAGGCAGGAGGGCTGGGCCTCTGCGCCTCCGGGGAAGGTCGCCTCCTGTGGCTGCAGGTCAGAAACACAGTGAGGCACCTGCCCATGGCCACAGCTCATGGAAACCCAGGCCCTTGACAAAGTCCCTTGGCCCCTATTTTGAGCCGTCTGCCATTCTGAAACCAAAATACATCTCGTGAGCCCCACGTAGATCTCAGGGAGGCCTGTCTGGGTCCCGGTAACAATGACCAACCGTGTCCAGATCAATGCCTGAGCCCAGCCGCCCGCGGGCGAAATCCAGCATGTTGCCCGGGGTCCAGGGAGAGATGCTTGAGAAATTCGCTATTAAGGACCGTGCGGCTTTTATGTGCTTAAAGAAGGATGTTATTTCCTAGGGCTCAGCATTCTGGCAAAGTGTCTCATGGCTTCCGAATCTGAAGACCATTTTAAAAGTCTAGTGTTTGACGCAAATATTGCCAAAATAAAACATTTTCTGTCTCTCAGCTACCGAAAAGCGGTGTTTCTCCAAACGACATACCCTAGCGGTCCGCATTCTGTTTTCTAAGGAATATTGGCTTTGGTTTCACATGTTTTCCAAGGGAAATGCTGAGAAGGTTCTCCGAGGATTAAGCACATATTCTCAGAGCTCAAGGTAACAGCCAAGTGCTGGAGACTCAGGCAGGACTTCAAAGGCGGGCAGCGCCCCCTGGTGGAAAGGTTGCTGCAGCCGTGGTCCGCGCATCCCCAACATCGCGCGTATCTGACAGCGGAGCATCTCTCCTGCAGGTGGCTGGAGGGAGCCCTCACAGCCCAGGACGCCCCAAGACGCTCCAAGAGACCCCAAATAGCCACACGCCCAGAGTGGATACGAAATAAAGCGTTCACCAAAGCGTCGTTATCGTATGAGGCTCATGCCTCCCCGAATCGAACGAATGCACTTTTTTTTTTTTTTGCTAAATTCAACACTGTAAATTCGACTCGCGCTTTCTGTGACCCCAACGTGCTCGCCCATTATTGCCCTAAACTCTGCTCATTTCCCTATATTTTTAGCTCTTTGATCACATTCAAAGTGTGGCTGGCAATGCCCTGCTGCTGGAGAGGGTAAATGAAGTTAGGGCTATCAAAACCAGTAATTAGAGGCAAATCCGTTTTTATGCGTTTGGCAAACCTCGCCGTTTGATGGCATTAAGCACCTTGCCACATCTGAAGTCAATGATAATTAGAAATGATGGATTGTTTGCAGGAAAGCTCTGCAGAAGTCAGTACGGCAGGCCTGCTTCCAAACTCAGAATAAATGCCTGAACGATTTAATATCGACCAATTATATATGAAGTCTGTGCGAGGCGTCAGCACCACTGGGGGCGTGGGATGTGTAAGGTAGGATGAAGGGGACCGTGTCTTTTCTACGAAATAAGGGGACCCGTGCGGCGGGGACCCGTAAGTCTCGCTGCGAATCATTCCCTTTGTGGACACATGGACACTCGCTTGGAGCTGGCGGTGGCGCATTCAAGTCCCGCGCTGAAGACAGTGCTGTGCCCCTCCTCGGAACGTCCACCGGAAACGATAAGCCAAATTTGCGAAAGGGGTTATTTGCACGTGCGGAGGAAGGGCTTGGGGACTTGGGGAAGGGCGCACAGGAACATCCAGTATAGGGGTGTTAGTTGGGATCTTCTGAGAGTACGGGGGTGTCATCAGTAAACGTCCTCCCTCTTAGAGAGGGTTTCTATAAAATAATCATAAAATGTCAGGGAGGAAGGTGTCCAGCCACTCACTCACGCGGTGACCGACTGTGTGACAAAGGGCCTCCATGGGGGCAGACGGAGTGGGCAGTTAAAGACCCCGCTGTTAGGCAACAGAGTTCCGGTCTCATCCTCGTGCTTGGCCGAGGCAGGCGTGTCGTGCAGAAGTCAGGACACTGCTGCGGAGCTCTGAGCCCTGCGCGTGGGGTGGCAGCGTCTGGGAGGACGCCGCGTCTCCCCTAATCAACCTCCCGCCTGTGTCGCCAGCTCTTGGTTTCTGCGCTCAGAGCTGGCTGTCCTTTTCCCTAAATCCGCTCCCAGCTGAACAACCTGTACAAATCCCACGGGTGACATGAGTTTCCCTAGATTCCGAGGCCTGCACACATCCGCGTGAGCAAGCTCTCGTCTGGACGTGGAAGCTGGGCCTCACTCCGGGAAGCAGCCTCGGGAACTGGGGAGGAGGTCGCAGGGCGTCTGGGGGAGCTGCGGGCAGGGAGGCAGCTGGTGCAGGCGCATGGCTGCCCGGGACCAGCGGTCTGCAGAGAAGGGTGTGTCTCTGAGGAGCCTGTGGGTGGCCTGGACAGGTGGGCGGTCAGGGCACTGCATCGCAGGACGGCAAGAGATGGGTTGCATCAAGGAGGCTGGAGGCCGGAGGGGTTCCCAGATTCCAGACGGCAAGCCGGGGACGAGCCTCTGCTCCAAGCAAGATCTAAGCCGGGTCATCGGAGAGGACCCCCGCCCACCAGCCAAATTGGGGTGCTGGGCTGGGGTAGGCAGCTAACAAGCATGGGATGGGAAGCGACCCAGGGGAGGGAAGGATATGGTCAGGGAGGGGATTCTGGGGTGCTTAGTGGATTTTATTAGATTTTTTAATGTAATTTCTATGCTCCTGGTGACTACTTTGCCAGATGTAAGAAATTTATATCACCTCTAGATTATTGAAGATATGGGACTTCTGTTTATGTTTGCTTGTTTTTTTTTTTTTTTTTATGCTATTTGTTTCGGGGGAACTGTTTTGAATTTAAACGGGAACTTGTTGCAATCCATCGACAAGAGTATATGCTTTCTCACCTTTACTGTATTTTGCATCAACTGCTCTTACTTTGGTCCTATATGCCCTGAGAGAGGTCCCCTTTGGTCACAGGGAATAACTTTTCATCCACAACAGGACTTGATTTCCTGATAGGATTTAACCCTGGTTACCTGTTTCAGAGATAAAAAGGATTACACTCTGACATTCTTTTGAGTTCATTGATTTTCCACACTTTGTTGAGCACAGCCTGTAATCGGTGTTGACGCAGGAAATGCTTCAGTCTCTCCTTCTCTGAAACATCCCCTTTGCCTTTTGCACCCAAAATCCCCTCAGAGGAGTCCTTCTCCACAGGGACATCTCTGAAGGCGTTAGGCGGCTGGCTGGTTTATCTCCTGCACACGTGGACTCGACCGCATGCAGATGAGGAGAATGCCCTGCTTGTTGCTTGGCGTCCTTTCTGGAACCTCACTTTCAGCCCTTCTAGAATGTTCCATCTTTGAAACTCCAGTTACACCACTCTGTCCCCTCCCACACTTCAGCCCTCAGTAGACCCCTGGATCGCTCCTTCCACATTTCTTCTTGAAATCTTAGCTCTTGGCCACTTGAATGGACTTGATTCCCTTCCCGATCTGATATAAAGGACTCATCTCTGCAAGGAGACTTTGCACTGCAGTTCATGTGGGGGGTGACGTGGGGACCTACATGCAGGAATGCTGATGTATAGGAAGCCAACCTAATTAAATTGCTATTGTTTTCCAGCTTAGTGCCAATGTCATCAAGTATCAGATTCCCCTATGTGTCCGGGCAGTCGGATTCCTGCGTTGGTCAGTTTGGCTACCCTCGTTCCCACACCATGATCCTAATTACCACGAAGAAATAATGCATCTTAAGAACAGGCAAAAAGTCACCTTTAAGAAAATTTAATGTTTATTTATTTTTGAGAGAGAGAGAGAGAGAGAGAGAGAGAGAGAGACTGAGCACAAGCAGGGGAGGGGCAGAGAGAGAGGGAGACACAGAATCCAATGCAGGATCCAGGCTCTGAGCTGTCAGCACAGAGCCTGATCTGGGGCTCGAACCTACGAGCTGTGAGATCATGGCCTGAGCGGAAATCAGACACTCAACCGATGGAGCCACCCGGGCGCCCCTATTTTGATTTTAATAACGGTCTCCTTTATCCTCGGCTTGCAGCCCCCCCGCCCGGCTTGGTCTTCATTCCAAGATTGCTTGCAGCTGCTATATGTTGAGTGCTAGGACCTACAATAAACACAGGATGGCTTCCTCGGCAGAGGCCCGCCAGGGGGTCAGCGAGCACCGGAAAGAGCGGAACGAGTCCTGCCCTTGAGCCTCAGCAGCAGGAGTCACCAAATCTGTGGAACGAGGTGTAATGAACATGTTGACCACATCTGCACCTGTTGAGGAAAAGCGACGTATGTTAAAGCACGTAACCCATTGCAGGAGACACAGTGGGTCTCTACTAAGCCACAGCGGAGTGTCCTGTGATGCCTGGCATTCCGGTGATCTTAGCAGTGCCACAGTGGGATATGAACTAGGATAATGTAAGTAGAGACCTAGCATAAGGTAATGCCTGTCCAATATTAATTTTAGATCTAATACGGGTGAATTTCCTTCACTAGTTTCCTTCTATTGTCTCTTACCCTCTGTGGATCTCTGCATACCCCCGTCGTATAAATAAGCTGGAATTTAGGGAAGAAAAGTATCAGAACTGAATTGATAACTGCCATGGGAATAACAACAACAACAACAAAAACGTAGAAACCGTTTTGGATGGCAGCCATCTTCCCAAAGCTTTACTTGGTCAGACTCCTGAGGGGAATGTCATTGTGAAACATGTTGGCAGAGGCAGAGCGTGTTTAGATGGAAGTTTGGGACAAGTCAGTGTGCCACGTCATTCTGATAGAGAAGAGAACCATGCAAAACACCAGAACTACTCTTCCGGGAAAACCAAATGAAGGCTGTGACTTCCCTTCAGTACCGTTTTCTGAGATTTCCTTTTCATAAACTTGAAAAGGTCACTGTCCTCGAATTAGCACGTGCCAATAAATATAACAGCCAATTCAAACCAATGTTCCGAAACAAGTTTATTTATTTATTATTTTCTTAATTTTTTAAAAGTGTTTATTTATTTGAGAGAGGGAGAGAGAGAGAGAGACAGAGCATGAGCATGAGCAGGGGAGGGGCAGAGAGAGAGGGAGACACAGAATCCGAAGCAGGCTCCAGGCTCTGAGCTGTCAGCACAGAGCCCGATGCGGGGCTCGAACTCACGAACTGCGAGATCATGACCTGAGCTGTAGTGGGGCACTTAACCAACTGAGCCACCCAGGCGCCCCAACAAATTTGTTTTTAAATTAAAATAAGGACAGATAAGGACTGAACCATATTTTACATTTCCTCACTTCTCTCTGTAACTGAGATGCCACTTTAAAGCTTCCAAAGTCTCAGGAGCATTGAACCAAGCTCTAAGAGAAAAGGCGGATAGACGAGGACCCCACGCTTGGCTAATTTAAAAGGAAGCTCGAGGCGCCCCGCATGGGCTATGTGGTGTTGCATATGACAGCGTCCTTGTCAATATCTCGGTCTTTCTAAAAACATAAACCACGAGGACAGAACGAGGCGTGCCGAAAGTGCCAGGCTAAGCGTCTGAGACTCACGCACACACTCAGGGTGCCGCTGCACACACCGTGTGCGTGTGTAAGTAAGGGGGTGCGCGTTCATAATCCTGTACAGCAAGGTCACCTTGCTGAAAGAATGAACCCGCCTGGCATGAAACGGATCTGGGGAGACTTAAATCTCAAGCTGAACTACCGATGCTGCCCCTCATGTAAGTGAACGTATTTCAGGTGCCCCTATTAAGGACAGGCTTGATTGCCAGGAAGCTTAATCACGACTAAGTAGGAGAGCGGTTTGCCACACAAACTGTGTCTATACGGTAGGTAATGAGCTTGGCCTCGTGCCAGCCGTTGATAGCATGCGACTTAATGGCTTCTAGAATTTGCTGGGATTTTGTAATTCTAGTAGGCGATCGATTTTTTTTTTGTTTGTTTGTTTTAAATGAGTTTAATTTCTATGGACACATTCATTTTAATTTTATTTGGATTCCCAGAGCTAAAGGAATTTCTGTTTCTGGCCGAGATAAAATAACAAAGCCTGAATTTACCTCTCTGGCTTAGACCACGCAGATAAGAGGAGAAAATCTATGAAATGGGAGTCACAGGGGACTCGAACTCAACATCAGTCGTAGACCCGTGTGGCTCAGGAAATTTAGGAGAAAACTTTATGAGCTGGCACAGAAGCTGGAGTGTCCTTTACGACACACGACACACGAATACAATGATGCATCTGACTTTAAAAAAATTAAGACCCGCTGTTCAAAAGCAGCTGTTAAGAGACCAAATAGACAAGACACAGATAGGTGAAATGCTCTGAATTATGCATGCCTGGGACACAGGACCTGCGTCCACAATATAGAAAAACTCCCCCCCCCCAAATGAGGGGAAGGCGAGGGACCCAACAAAAAAAATTGTAAAGGATGGAAAATAGGGGCACCTGGGTGGCTGGGTCAGTTAAGCATCTGATGCACGAGCCTGCTTGGGATTCTCTCTCTCCCTCTCTCTCTCTCTCTCTCTCTCTCTGCCCTCCCTAGCTTGTGCTCTCTTTCAAAATAAACAAATAAGTATTTTAAAAGTAAGATGTAAAATAAAGCCCGTAAAGATGCTAAACATCATTAACCACAAGGGAAATGCAAATAAAAACCACAAGAGACACCGCTCTGCTCCAACTATTAGAATATCCCAAGTTAGGGGCACCTGGGAGGCTCAGTAGGTTGAGCGCCTGAGTCTTGATTTCAGTGCAGGTTATGATCTCAAGGTTTGGGGCTGTAGACCAGAGCCTGCTTGGAATTCTCTCTCTCCTCTCTGTCTGCCCCTCCCTTGCTCTCTCTCTCTCTCTCTCTGTCTCCTAAAATAAATAAATGAACTTTAAAAAAAGATTTAAGAAAAGAATACCCAAAATTAAAACCAGTGACCATGTCGACCATCGGCAAGGATGTAGGACAACTGTGACCCTCATACCTTCCTTGGGGGGATATAAAAATGCGCTTTCTTTGGAATGTGTGGAATCACTTTGGAGGTTTCTTTTTAAAAAGTATGCACTTACCTTATTTACAAATATATGCACTTACCTTATGACTATAACACCCCAAAGTATTTACCCAAGAGAAATAAAAGTCAATGTCTACACAACACATTTTGTGTGACTGTGTGTAGATGATAACTGGAAACATCTCAAGGGTCCATCAGCAGGTGGAGAGACATGTGGTACCACACCCCCCAGGATGGAGTACTACTCAGCTGTGAAAAGGAATAAACCATCACTCCCCCAACCACAGGAGCCGGTATCCAAACAAACACGCTGAGTGAAAGGAGGCAGACGGAAGGGGCCGCGTACCATAGCATTCCGTCTGTATAAAATTTAAAATAGGTCAGCTCGTCTCTAGTAACAGAAAGCCAATTGGTGATTGCCGGAGGCAGAAGGAAAGGGTCTGGAGGGGACACGGAGAACATGTGGGAGCAGCAGACACATGTGTCTTCTCGGTCGTGGAAATGCTTTCGTGGACCTCAGTGTGGACACTGATCCAGCCGTGCACTTGAAATATACAAGATTTACTACGTGTCAGTTATAAGGCAATAATGCTATAAACAGGGATGATTTCGAAGGATGATGAGACATCATTTAGATGGGGGAAAATAAATTACTGTATTAGAAGCACCCCTAACTAGGTGACTGAATGGCTTATCTGCCATACCATTGTGGTAAAACAAGGAAGATTGAAAGCATCGCTTCCCCGAAACAATTCATTTGGAACCCATCAGCTTCGAATTTTTGAGAGTCTATCCCTTGCCTAAAGGAAAACAGAGTAAGGATTAATCATGCAATTTTTAGCTTAGGGTTGAGCTGATGAGTTTAATTTCCCAATTTATTTTCTGGAAACATGATTTGCATCTGTGAATACATGTTCAGTGGCATTTTTGATATTGCCTTTAGTGTTATTTACGCAGAGGTAATGAGAGGGACGCCCTTTGTGTCCAGGACTTCCTTCGGTCTCTGCTACCTGGGGCCACTTACTAGAGCTCGAAGTGTCACACGTTAGACTCAGGGTGGTGAGGATTTTTGGTAGAAGGAGAGTCGTATTACTGGCTTTGTATGTATTCTGTTAACATGGAGTTTTTTCTGTGAAACAAAAATTATTTAGGTCGACTCCCACAATGTCTGTAAAGATGCGTAATCACTCTGGTCTTAGCTCAGTGCTGTAAATTGAGGCCAGTAACATGCATGGTAAGCAGACCGTGCCCACCCCTCCTATGTCCATCAGATGTCAACGATCGGTCCTGACATTCTGACACAAAGCTCTGCTCTCTGACCCCCTCTCACCGCGGAACCTGAGACAAACCCCACCTCTGGGGGCGTGTGGGAGGGAGTGTGCGTGGAAGCTGAGCCCAGTTTACCCACTCAGCTCTGGAGAATCCTGCAGACGTCGACGACGTGCGGTTGGTGTGAAATGTAACATGTGCCCAATAATCGGAAGACTTATTTAAAATAGCAATAGCAATGCGTTTCCTTGCCAATAAATGCCTTTTTTTAGTATCGGCGTAATGCACATTCATTAGGGAAAATTCGGAAGACACCAAAAACTACATACAAAAGTGATTATTAGGGGCGCCTGGGTGGCTCAGTTGGTTGAGCGTCTGACTTCGTCTCACGTCACGATCTCAGAGTTTGTGAGTTCGAGCCCCGTGTCGGGCTCTGCGCTGACAGCTCAGAGCCTGGAACCTGCTTCAGATTCTGTGTCTCCCTCTGTCTCTGCCCCTCCCCCACTCAGGCCTCAAAAATAAATATAAAAAAAAGTGATTATTGCATCTAATCCCACCATCCAGATAAAACACTAACGCTACCTTGAAGTGAAGTTCTTTAGCTATTTTGGATTCACATACGGGGGAAATAACATTATCTGAACGTGTGTCTGCATTCTGTGAATAGTACACATTTCTTTTCAACCCAGTGGTGACTTAGGAGGCTACTTCCAAATGACTCAAGGAATCGACTTTGTCTGCTGGCTAGTGGATGGATCCCCGTCTGTGAAGGGAGAACCAGATCCAGAGAGTTATACACGCTGTGCATGCAGGAGGCATGGCACAAGTGGCAGGTGGACAGGACCCAGGGTCACTCGTATATTCACTTTTCGTGGTGGATCAGATAAAATGCAACGGGAGACGTATGGGAAGGTAAGACGTCATCCTGTCACGAATGAGAGGTTACTACAACAATGCAGCGTATTGGGGGAAAAAGGTGTATTAAGCGAAGACACGTTTGAGTAGAATATTCATCTTCTGTGACGCTGGGTGACAGTGTCCATCAGCTACTTCAAGAGCACGGGGGTCCGCTCTCCAGCATGTGTAACCATTCTTACCAGACGCCCAGTTCCTTGAGGTTAGAGACCACCTTGTTCATCGTCACGTTTGTGTCCCTAGTAGGGCGTCCGGGAAAGGGTAGTGCTTGTGTCGGTCAAGATGGGTGAGGTTATGCTGTGTTAGCAATTCTCCCATCTCCACGGCTTAAAGAGGGTCTTGCAAACTCTGGTCAGAGAGCCAACTTGGATCCACCTACTGTTTTTATAGAGTTTCATTGGAACGCGGCCATTCGCATGGCTTCGCTTATTGTCTGAGTGCTTGCCCACAGTGAGAGCAGAGGTGATGGGTTACAGTGGAGGCCATCTGGCCTAAAAGCCTAAAATATTTATTTGGCGCTGTAGAGAACTATCTGTCTATCTATCTACACTTCATTTCTAGAAGTTTAATTTGGGTCTTTCTTTCCATATCTCTACTGACACTCACACGTTCCTACATCTTCTTGGGCATATGTAGCACATTTATAACAGCTAGTTTAATAGCTTTTTCTGGTTCTATTCTGTCTCATCTTTGTTCTATTTCTATTGATCGGGTTTCTCTTCCTTATGGATCGTATTTTTCTTTGCATCATGAGCAACATGAGAGTATGGCCGGTGGTCAGCAGACAAGAGTGTGTGTCTGCTAATAGCCCACGCCATGGGAAGCATGGACAAGCTATCCCAGGTAAACCTGGCCCAAGCCACCAACCTACAGAATTGTGAGCAATTCTCACAGAATTGCGAGCTAGTTAATGATCGCTGTTTTAAGCCACTTAGGGTTTGGCTGGTTATCAAAAGCTAACTGAGATACCCGTGAATTACTTATGAAAATTCAATGAATATCTCACAACTTTGAAAGAAAATTTTATTTTATTTTTTTAATGTTTATTTATTTATTTTGAGAGAGAGAGAGAGCGAGAGAGTGATCAGGGAGGGGCAGAAAGAGAGGAAGAGAGAGGATCCCAAGCAGGCTCCGCGCTGTCAGCACAGAGCCCAACGCGGGGCTCGAACCCACGAACTGTGAGATCAGGACCTGAGCCGAAATCAAGAGTCGGACTCTTATCTGACTGAGCCAGCCAGGCGCCTCTGAAAGAAGATTTTAAAACGGCGTCCCTCCATTCTACTTGTGTTTGAATATATACCTGTAAAGTGGTGTCGGATTTTACATACTTATCTCCCTGCATCTCACAGGAAATACAATTCTTCCTGCTGAGGCTGCCGTGTAAACTTCAGGTATTTTGTAAATATCACCCTTGCAAATTATGAGTTCGGATGTTTCTGGCTGGAAGAAGCCTTAAGTATCACCTACCCCAGGATCTTGAATTGAGACATGGACAGGGTGGCACACGGTCACCTGGAGACAAAGTCAGGGTTCAAACCAAGAGAAGGAGTGACAGGGCTATCCCCGTGAGCAGACCCTTGGGAGAAACCTGGGACACAGACAGGTGCGAAAGTTGGCGGTGATGGTGGACGTGATGTCTGTGTTCCAGCACGGCCTTGACAGCCAAAAAAAAAAAAAAAAAAGGTAAAATTATCAGGAGCCAGAAAGGGGTGGGGGCATCCTATGGAACTGGGTGCATATGCATAGACCATGTCCACACAAGAGCAGGTAAGGGCACCCACCTCACTCCTTCGGTGTAAGAACAAATGTATTTACAACCCAACTCATTGCCAAAGACACTGCCATGCATCTCTTCAAGTGAAATAAAAAAACCACCAGGAGCAAAAGCAAAGTGAAAAGTTTTCGTGACTAGGAAACAGCATCTTTCTTCACCATTTAATAGACTTATTTCCTTCTTGGAACTTACTCGGTTTCGCATTAACATCCGGTAGCCTCTGCCTTCTTTCCACCTTCTTTGGGGTCTCAGAGTTCATCTTTTCTTTTTTCCAGGGGAAAGAGTGTTGATTGTTGCGGTGGCATTGAGATGAGCAAGATTACACGGGCCCGAAGTGCAAAATCGCATTTCGTCTGTCCCCACAATTTCCACAGATGCCTTGTGTGTGTGTGCCCGTGTGTGACGTGACGTTTCTTGCAAATAGAGAAACAGTGGTTTCATTTTTCATCAAATCTCCCCGTATCAAAAGACCGACGGAGAAACCCCACGCAATATAAAAAAATTGTATGCCAGAGGTTTGGTTAAAAAGGGATCAATGAGGAAGAAGAAACACGGAAGTCACAGTGACAGGTTCACGATGTGACTGATTAAAAAAAAAAAAAAAGACACGGCCACCTGCTCGCTTATTTCCAACGAAAAGGCTTTTGTCTGTGCTGCGAACTAACCCAGGGGGAAAACAACTCAAGTCTTAATTTTCAGGCTTTTGCCAAAACCCACTTCAGCCCGGCCGTGTGCCTGTTGTCTAAATGGCAGGTGGTCACATCTAGAACTGACCGGGAGCGAGGGGGCCACAGACATCTCCTCAAACTGAGAAAGTGCGGGGAATTCAAGGAACAAACGGAGTATGGCTTTTAGTAGAGGAGACGTGGTTAAAAGGTCTCGGCTTGGCCCGTGAGAGGTTCTCACGTGCCTCGTGAAACTGAGCGCCGAACAGCCCCGCGATGAGGCGTGTGTTTGAAAGCTGCTTCCGGCGGGTGTAGACCAGCTCAGGCTCCGGATGCCAAGACCAGGCTGCGGCGGAGTTTGGTCTGCAAGACAGGCGCATCATCGAGCCTCAGCCCTACACCCGCACGTTGTAAATCAGAGGAACACAGTAACCGCCTTCATTTCTCCCGTGTGAAAATTGGTTTGGGCACGTGTGACGTCATATTAGCCATGCTATTTGGAACCGAAGTCATTTGACAATTTAAAGCAACACTGTTGTAACTCTCCCATCCCACAGAACTCCGTGTGGACAGGTTTATGTGTGCATGGAAATAAAATATTCAAATGTTTTGCTTTTAATTTTTTTAATGTTTACTTATTTTTGAGAGAGAGAGAGAAAACACAAGTGGCGGAGGGGCGGGGAGAGACAGAGGGAGACACAGAATCTGAACCAGGCTCCAGGCTCCGAGCTGTCAGCGCAGAGCCCGACGCGGGGCTCGAACCCGCGAGGTCAGGACCTGAGCCGAAGCCGGATGCTTTTCCCGACTGAGCCACCCAGGGGCCCCAAAACATAGAGACTGAGCAGTTTGGTAGTCTTTATGTTTTATTTACATGACCTACTTGCTTTTCCTAAAACGATCGGCTATCAGGTGATTTTTAGCCGGTACGTTATATTATTAACAAACCAGCAAAGCACATGACATTTTCGCCGGAATGTGTTGGAAAGGAGTGCGTGTGGCTCATATGCCGTTGGACTGTCCAGATGTCCCTTCAGGAAAGCAGCTGTATGGTGCACAGGCTGGTGACACTTGTCACCTGCACACCTGCACAGCGTAGCCTGGGGGTGGGCCGGTGACCAAGCCTGTCGCCAAGGGGGTGTCTGTGCACAGGGGCCCCGGCTGGGCTGGCCAGTGGCCCGTCGGCACCGCGCTCGGGTCTGGGGTCTGCCCACCTCGCCCTGTCCTGGGGCGGAAGTCATACCCGCACCGTGGTGAGTCTCTCCCTTCCCACTGGGGCTCCCGCTCCCTCCCCTGCGCACACGTCACTCTCAAGGGATCTCCTCTCTGCCCTGAAGATGTGTCTGGAGGACTGAAGCTGATGCGGAGGATGGACCACGCCCACTCCGAGGCTTGTCCTCTGCGGTCGCCGTGCCGTCCTGCCTTCCCCGTTGTAACTCAGTCTGATGGACCAAAGGATAGACTTGGTGGCCGTGGTTAATTCACGTCCACTGGTATTCACCTCCCGGGACGCGTCACTCACTTGGCCTCGCTTTCTTTTATTCCCTCAAAGGCTTGGAAAGCACGAATTACTCCCGAGTAACCCTGGAACGGACGATGTGCTTGCAGCAGACATGGAAGGAGAGTGTGGTCACTTCCTCCCGAAGCCCTTCCTCTGTCAGCCAGAAACCTTCCCCGTGGGCTCATCCTGGCACGTCTGGCTCGCACACCCACCCACGACCCGCAGGTGCGGGCCCTGTAAGTGCAGACGAGTGCCCACAGTGTGTGGCGTGTACTTGTGACGCTGTCCCAGCTGTGTCTGAGCATCCCCGCTGGGGCCTTTGCAGGAGCAAGTCACAGAGCAGAAGCAGCACGATGGGGAAGAAGGGGGAACGGAGACTGGGATCCTGATGGGATCAGGGAGCCACCCTGAGAAGCACTGCCACTGGCGCCTAAGGTGGGAGCAGACGGCGTCACGGTGTGAGTCACCGTGCTCGTTACGGGGACACAATCCGGAAGGTACGCCTTCTCCCCTCTGCGTTGGATTCGTGTCTCGTTCTCGTGTTTTCGCTGTTGTTGTTAACATCACCCGCTCGTCTGGAACCTAAAACGATACATGGGCTGTATCGTGAGTCAGGAACTCACGGACTTGACCCCAAATCACCTCTCCCTCACCCCCCCCCCCCCCCCGCCCGCCACCTCACCACCAGACACAGAAGTCGCTGCTTCGAAACCTGAAGTTCGACGGCCTGTTTAGGCAAAAACCACTGATCTCCAGGAAGACAGAACAGGGTTGTTAGACCACAGCGTGGCCATTTCTTCAAAATATCGATTCAAGTATTGATCGACCATACAGGTGGCCTCGGGTGAAGATTACCGTCTGGGACAATTCACCAAACTTCTGTCTTTGTAATTGTAGTGGTGCTGTCTTGGGCGCGTACGAATCCCAAACGTTTATTCTGATTCTTCCTGTGTTAGCAGCATTTTGTAGAATAGTGTGGTGTTTTTCACTCTGTACCTTTAATCTTTAAACGTTGTCCTGTCTATACATTGGATTATATTAATACACACTTAGATTCTCTTCAACTATGGATATATTCTAATTAATTTTATAATAACTTCTGTTATAGAGATCATATTTTCTATTTTTGCTTAATACCTAGTGATTTATTATCTGTAAAAAAATTTCACAGTTTTGAGAAATTAGAATGCATTTCCAGAACAATATACAATTATAACGTATTTCCAGAACACCTAAAAAAGCTGATAGGGTGTAATAAGCAATTGCATTAAGTCAGAATTAGTTTTTGAGACATAAATATTTAATACATTGGCCAGGATCACACTTGCATGTAGAAATTATGAGAAAAAATACAGAACAGAAATTAACGGCCATGCATGGAAAATATTTCAAATGATTTTTATATTCTCAAGGAAGTCATGGCCTTTTTTAAGATTTAAATGTTTATTTATTTATTTTGAGCGAGAGAGAGAGAGCATGAGCAGGGGAGGGGCAGAGAGAGAAGGAGAGAGAGAATCCCAAGCAGGCTCCCTGCTGTCGTCAGTATAGAGCCTGACTCAGGGCTTGATCTCACAATCTGTGAGATCATGACCTGAGCCAAAATCCAGTTGGACACTTAACCCACTGAGCCACCCAGGTGCCCCTAGTCATGGCCTTTCTAATTAGAGTACATCATTTCTTAACATCAGTGTAACAACTCTAATGAGAATATGCACGCACACATACACATGTACTCACTTGTGTATATATGTGTACATAATACTCATTTATTATGCACACTTATCTATGCCCTTATGTGTGTATTCATGTACACATTCATATATATTCATTTATATCATACACACACATATTCACCTGTAAACTTTTCCTATTTATTTATTTATTTATTTAACTTTTATTTATTTTTAGAGAAGAAGGGGGCAGAGAGAGAGAGAGAGAGAGAGAGAGAGAGAATCCCAAGCAGGCTTTGTGTTGTCAGCTCAGAGCCCGACGTGGGTCTCGAACTCACGAGCCACGAGATCATGACCTGAGCTGAAATCAAGAGTCGGATGCTTAATCGACTTAGCCACCCAGGTACCCTGAAACTTTTCCTTTTTAAATAAAATTTATTATTATTATTATCATTATATTATCAAACTTCCCCAGAAGACATTTGGAAAACTCTGATCTCTAATTTGATTTCTACATACATCTCTCAATTATGCATACATTGCTCAGCTATACGATAAAGCCTATGGGAGTAGTTTTATAATTTTGTTTATATAAATAGGAACGAAAGAAACAAACTGTATCTATTAGCAGACGCTATGGTCATCTCTGCAGGAAATCCCAAGGAATCTTCAAAAATATCAACTAAATGAGTTCAGCAAGGTTACGGGATGTAAGATCAATGCACAAACATTAATCAAATTTTTATATACTAGCAATAAATGTGAGGAAGCTGAGATTAAAAACATACTACCATTTACAATCACTCCAAAGAAATGCAACACAGGCATACGCTCACCCAAAAGGATGCAGTATTTGTACGTGGACAGTGATGGGATCACATAGGACCCAAATAAATAGGATATGTTAATGCATCGGAAGACTCAACATAGCAAAGATGTCAACGTTCCCAAGATGGCTTTGGAGATCGAATGCTCTCCCTGTGACAATCGTAGACAAGCTCATCCTAAAATTGATGAGGAATGGGCACGTGCCCTAGAATTGCCTAGATAGTCTGAAAAAGGAGAGAAGAGAGTGAAGTACCTCCGTCCCTAGTAAGAAGGCTTACTGTACAGCTTCAGTATTCCAACTGTGGAGTTGGCACAAAGCTAAATACATGGATGGGTGGAAACGAACAGGAAAAAACGAAAACAGGCCCACACAAATCTGCTCATCTGACTCTTGTCGAGGGGCAAAAGCATTTCGATTGAGGAAGAACATGCTTTTGAACAAATGGTGTTGGAGCATTTGCACAAACAAACAATCAAACAGAAATTCTTGGCCAAAACCTCTCCCCTACAAAAGTTTTTAAATTTTATTTTATTATGCTATTATTATATTATGTTATTATAAGTTATTATGTTATTATGTTGTTTATTTCATTATGTTATTTATGTTATTTTATTATTTTTTAATGTTTATTGATTTTTAAGAGAGAGAGAGAGACAGAGTGCAATCAGGGGTGGGACAGAGAGAGAGGGAGACAGAGAATCCGAAGCAGGCTCCAGGCTCCGAGCCGTCAGCACAGAGTCCAGTGTGGGGCTTGAACCCATGAACTGTGAGATCATGACCTGAGTGAAGTCAGACGCTTAATCAACTGAACCACCCAGGCGCCCCTAAAAAATTTATTTTACATGATTCATGGACTTAAATGTAAAATGTAAAACTATTAAAGGTTTAAAGAAAACATTTTTAAAACATGAGGAAATATTTATGTAAGGGCCCAGAATATATAAAGATCTTTCAAAACCCAAAAGTGAAATAAAATGGAATGAAATAAAATAAAATAAAGTAAAATAAAGTAAAATAAAATAAAATAAAAATAAAATAAAAATAAAATAAAATAAAATAAAAATAAAATAAAATAAAATAAAAATAAAATAAAATAGAATAAAAATAAAATAAAATAAAATAAAAATAAAAATAAAATAAAATAAAATAAAATAAAATAAAATAAAAATAAAATAAAATAAAATAAAATTAAAATAAAATAAAATAAAATAAAAATAAAAATAAAAATAAAAATAAAATAAAATAAAATAAAATAAAAATAAAATAAAATAAAAATTAAAATTAAAATAAAATAAAACAAAATAAAATAAAATAAAAACAATCCAATTTAAAACCAGCCTGAATACATGGACAGACATGCCCCTAATGCAGATCTATGGACGGCAAATAAACACGTGACCGTATGCATAACATCGTTAGCCGTTGGAAGAACAGGAACTAAAACTACAGGGAGATATTAAGAGACATCCGTTTGGACGGTAAAATAAAACAATAAAAGTGCAAACACCACATGCTGGTGCAGATGCAGAGACACTGTCACTCATACCTTGCTGGTGGCAGGGGGGGAATGGTAGCACCCGTGAAAACAGATTCTTCTAAAACTAAATCGTCAACAGCCGCACGGACCAGCCAGCATCCTTCAGGTCATTTATCCCTGAGAAGTGAAAACATGTTCACACAAACACCTGCACACACGGGTTCATAGCAGCTTTTTGGAGTAATAGCCCCCCAACTGGAACCAGCCTAGACGTCCTTAAGAGCGTGAAGGGCTCACCGTTGGTGGTATATCCAGGCCTTGGGAGGCACGCTCGGCAATAAGACAGAGCAAAGTACGGACACGCACAAGACTTTGGAAGAATCTCCAGGGTGTGATGCTGCGTGACAGGAGCCGATCCCGAGAGGCTACACGGTGTCTGATTTCATTCGTAGAGCGCTTTGCGAGGGCGGAATTGTGGACTTGGAAGAACAGAGGAATGGCGGTCAGGGATGAGCGGTGGCCGGCAGGGGGTGAGGGGGTGTGCGTGTGTGGTCGTCCACACCTACGTGTGATGGACACGCGCAGTGCCCCCGCTGTGGGGGCGGCTACGTGAATCTATCCACGTGCTACACCACACAAACACGCATGCACACACATGCACACAGACATGGAAAAACCAGGGACTCTGAATGAGATGGGCGGATTGAACAGACGTACGGAACTTTGCCACCATATCGCTTTAGCTTTGCCAAATGTTACCCTTGGGAGAGACTGGGTACCGAGCAGAGAGCATTTCTCTGTATTACTTCTTACATAAATTTTAAATTACCTCAACAGCAAACACATCCACCAAGGAAGAATTTTCAAAAGGCACTAATCCAAACTATTTGAGAAACAGTTCTGCAGGGGCACCCGGGCGGCTCAGTCGGTTGAGTATGGGACTTCGGCTCAGGTCATGATGTCACAGTCCGTGAGTTCGAGCCCCGCGCCGGGCTCTGTGCTGACAGCCCGGAGCCTGGAGCCTGCTTCCGATTCTGCGTCTCCCTCTTTCTGCCTCTTCCCCGCTCACGCTCTGTCTCTCTCTGTCTCTCAAAGATGAATGAACCTTAAAAAATTTTTTTTTTTAAATAAGAGAAAAACAATTCTGTGAGCTCGATAGATCCTTTCCACAAGTTGGAACTCCCCTGCCCCCCTCCAGGCGCCTTCCCCAGGTGTGCTTCTGTGGGTCTCTCTCTTCTGTTTTCTTAGCCCCTGATTGTCCTGTCTCTGACCGATTCACGGGTGAAGCAGGATGAGACCACACAGCTCATCCGTCTGCCTTTACAGCAGGAGTAAATGTACCTCCTGGGATGGAGCCCAGACCAGACAGACTGGGGCTCACGATTCTCGCCTGTGGCTGTCGGTCTGTCCTCTTTCTGTGGGCTGCTTCTGTCTCCCTTAGCTCTCATCCTTAAACGGCCGTAATATAGAACGGAGAAGAAAATTATTCATCGTTAGTAAATAGCTTCATATTTCTTGTCCTTAAGTACGTAAGCAGCAAGTTTTGTGTTTCTCGAAGGCTACGCTAAATTGGTATTGTTTTACTTATGAGACCTATCCCTTTCTTTTCTTGTAGTGAGCGATCCTAGAAGAAGAAATCACGATTACTGTTACTGTTAACCACATATGTTACCAAGCGAAACATGACAGCTCTGGGAAGTTTATACCCCGCCCTGGAGACTGAGTTCCTTTGTTCCCCCAAATCAGATACACAGTGGATTTTGTCAAATATTTACTTAGTTTTAGATCAATAAATGCAACCTGGCTTCACTGAATGACTGACTTGAGGCAAATGTCACTGCTCCAAGCTGAACTTTACTAGTGCAATTTGCAAGCAATTATTTAATGACATGCAAATTGTCATCAGGCAATTCAGTCAAAAGTGGGAACATGACTCCAGAAATTAGCTGCGGTGAAAAACAAAACCGCTGGGTTGTTTTTAAAGATTAATTTCAGCAGTTTGGAAAAACGAATAAGGTTTCCTTCTTTGGTTATTGATCTTGAAAAAAGTTAAAACACAAAATAAGCCTGAGGTACGCAAGCCCCAGTAAAAACTTTCCTCCTGGAAATTATCCTAAATTGATAGCCCCGTTTTCCTTGAAACAACCTTTAAAACACTAGAGATGTGGGCTCCTGGGTCAGGAACGTATGTGCGCGAGACGGAGCCCCCAGCCTGTTTGAAATGGAAAGAGTTCAAAGTCCAGCAGTCAGCAGGCTGAGTGTGGACAGATAGCACGCCGTGTGACATCTGTGTATCTGTGTAACCGCAGGTGATTGTTTAAGCCCCCAGCCTCCATTTATCCATCTGCGAAATGGGACTATTGAATAGGTATCTTCTCTGGGGAAATGTCCTAAAGATTAAGCGAAACGACATAGAATAAGTCTTTAGGCTAACGCAAGGCACAAAAGAGAGAGTCGTTTTATAATATAAACACTGCTATTGTTATTTAAGCAGAGGACAATAAAATAAACCAACGTTTGCATGTGATAAAAATATAATGCCCATGATAAGAGTAAATTAAACAGTACAAAGGAGCATGCAGGGAGAAATTACATTTTTTAATTTTCTTCATTTCATCTTATGGCTTCTCCGGAGACTATCTGGTCTCCACAGAGAGTCATTATTAAATTGTGAGTGCATGATCTTCCAGACTACACAGTACAATACCCAAGTATTTATCACCCTTAAAAAAATACATATGGAGCAGACCCTACCCTCGGTCCCGGTCCTCACTTTGTCTTAATTATAAATATATATTTTTTTAATTTTCTTTTAATGTTTATTTACTTCTGAGAGAGAGAGGGAGGGAGCAGTGGAGGGGCAGCGAGAGAGGGAGACACAGGATCCAAAGCAGGCTCCAGGCTCTGAGCTGTCAGCAGAGAGCCCGACGCGGGGCTCGAACT
Source organism: Herpailurus yagouaroundi (assembly GCF_014898765.1). Classification (NCBI taxonomy): domain Eukaryota; kingdom Metazoa; phylum Chordata; class Mammalia; order Carnivora; family Felidae; genus Herpailurus; species Herpailurus yagouaroundi. The sequence goes on from NW_024412422.1 coordinate 16,817,778, forward strand.
CAGGGACTGTGACATCATGACCTGAGCTGGAAGTCAGATGCTTAACCGACTGAGCCACCCAGGTGCCTCTCGATTATAAATCTTTTTTTTTTAATATATTTTTTAATGTTTATTCATTTTTTGATAGACAGAGCATGAGTGGGGCAGGGGCAGAGAGAGAGGGAGACACAGAATCCGAAGCAGGCTCCAGGCTCTGACTGTCAGCACAGAGCCCGATGCGGGGCTTGAACTCACGAACCGCGAGATCATGACCTGAGCCGAAGTCGGACGCTTAACCGACCGAGCCACCCAGGCGCCCCCGTCAATTATAAATCTTAAAGGCTGTTCCATATCCATACATACAGAGCTGATTTTATGGCTTTTTCTCTTTCAGAGAAAGTGAACGCTAATTTTCTCCAGTCCTCACAATAACCGTGTGCACACCACATTCTCTCTAATTCACAAACAGGAGAGTAAGGAAACTAAAGTTCCTTAACTCATCCAAGGTCAACCAGCAGTAAGATTCACACCCCACTCCCCCCTTATACCAGAATTGTCCTGTTAAGTGTAGCCTAAGAGTGCTTCCCAGCCGGGGTGGATGGTTGCAAAACTCTTGAAGTTTCTTCCATGTAACTGCTCTGGAAAGCTCTTGCCCGCGCGCGGGTCCTCGACGAGGGCAGAGTGGCATTTGGGGCAGACATGTTGAGTTTCTAAAGAGAGGAGGCACCGATGATGTAGTGCTATGGCCTGACCCAGGACGATTTGAAAAGGGAGTAAAATAAAAACCCACATGTACAATATGGATCATTCCCAAGGTCAGCGGAAACACACTGGCGGGGAAGGAACTGGAGGAACTGGAGAGAAGAACGATGGTATGTTTCCGTTCGGACTGCACTGGCCACACCTCAGAGCTGGGAAAACTCTAGCTGTCGCTCTGCTTTGCACTTAACAAATGCAAACCCTGAAAATCCCGGGGACTCGGTGGTTGGTTGGTTTGCAAACGAACGTTTCTGTTGCAAACCAGTGCTCGAACGGCGGGAAAAGGCAACGGGACCAGTTTCCACTTGGTAGGAGTTACTTTTCCTACGTGGTTCCAATCAAACTACCCACATATGCAGAGGAGGGGTAGAGACAGCAGAGGAAATTTCGGAAGCAGGCGAGGATTTAAAGCCGAGCTGTAGCGGGGAGAACACCTGCTTCTTTAGACCAACTTGAGGACCCGGTGTCTTAGCCCTCCTCCTGTCTCCGGATGCAGAAAAGCAGGCGGGTGACCCTCGAGGGGCTGAGAAGGACCCCCTGCCATCCTTGGTTGGATGGGGCTTGGAAAAGAAACAGCGTAGAGATGCAGAACAAAAGATCAAGTTATCATTTTGGAAAATTCTCCTTAACCTGAGATTATAAAGTGAGATCCAAACCCACCCTACAGGTGTGGCCTTGAAATGGCATCTGAGGTCCTGATGGGCTTGAAGATCCTGGTTTTCTTAAGCAGCAGAATTAACCTCTTGTTTGTTGCTCTGCCATTGGCGTCTCCCACTGTCAACTACCTGAAAAAGAACGCTTGTGTGGAACGGAGTCCTTCCTTTCACCGGCCCCTTTGTCTGCTGGATCGGCTGGTAAGAACCTTCCAAGCTGACAGGGCGGAGCCTGCTCGGGATTCTCTCTCTCCCCCTCTCCCTGCCCCTCTCACACTCGTTCTCCCTCTCTCTCTCTCTTTCTCAAAAAATAACTCAATCAACTTTAAAAAATCCTAAATGTTAAGAACCTTGCTGGTGGCCTCAGCCCCAGCCCCCAGCACCCCTCCAAGGTAGGGTCGAATGCAGCCTCTGTAACTGTGGTTTCATTTTTGTTATGATCGCTGCCTCCATAAAGCCAGCCCAAGTGCCCTGTTTGCTATAATTATGGTATCGTAATAAAAGAGAATCTTAAGTGAACAAAGCTGTCACCTGCCTCTGCTCAGATGGGATTTTATGTCAGGAATTAGCAATGACCAGCGTTTATCTCCACTCGAGGGCTGGGAGAGCCAAGCGTTCAAAGACCGAACCCAAGCATTAATCACTGCGGATCTCTGTGTTCTCTTTCTGAAGACATATTTATTTCTCTCCTGCCTCCACGACTCCAAATTCTCACGTGTCGTTAACGTTGGGCTCTCGGGAGTCATTGCTGGCCAGACCCTAACCACCAGACTCTGGTTCGGTCAGTGTTTCTACAGTGATCAGTTTTCTGGACATTTCCACTGCCTCTAGACGTGCTCACTTACTTCCCACACCGGATCCTAAGGATTAGAGCTTGGAAGAATGGCCGTGGCAGTGAACAGACGGAGCCTAGACGGAAGTATATCTCCCCGCCTCTAAACTGCCCATACGATCATGACCATTTAGCAACACTTCTCCAGGAATAAATAAACAGCCACCATAAGTAAGGAGAGTAACCTTGTATAGAGTAGGACTTCCCGGGGCGCCTGGGTGGCTCAGTGGGTTGAGCGTTGGACTTTTGATTTCAGCTCAGGTCAGGATCCCAGGGTCATGGGATCGAGTCCCTCCTCAGGGTCTGCACTGAGGTGGAGGCTGTGCTGGGATTCTCTCTCTCTCTCCCTCTCTCTCTGCACCCCCCACTTCTCTCTCTGTCTCAAAAAAAATGGTAGAACGTCCATACTCCTGAGATGCTGTTACTAAAACACCGATGTCTTCACTTCCTATGACCTTCCCGCCCGAGAATCCTGGAAATGGGCTGACACTGAGTACGGGTGTTGGACCACACACGGGTGACGGCTCCCATCTACCCAACGCTCCTCATAGATGGTTTTCTACCCGCATTTTACCGATGACAACTCTGAGGCCATGAGCTGGTGGCTTTCCCAGAATCCAATGTCTCAGGGATCGCAGAGACAGAGACATCGAGGGGCTCACGAGGTGACCCCGGGCCCGAGTTTCGTGATGGACTGGACTTACGGCAGCCTGCATCCGTGTGTCCCGAGACAGAGCTGTTCCAGAGGTTCTGGAACCCTGTCCTCGATCCGACGCGTGCACCTTCAGAAGGTGGTCCACGTTCTGTGTTCCATCTGCAAACCAGAATCTCTTCCGTAACTCGCCATTGGACTAATTCTTGGAAAAGCTTAAGGGTTCCTCCAAGCCTCGAGGAAAGTACACAAGCCGTAAATAACGGACTGATTAGTTTCATTTGTTTATTCGCCCACATGTTTAATGGGGCTGCTAGGAAGCAGAGTGAAGCCGCTGGAAACGTGTGGCTCACAAATGAAAGGCCTAGATGGTCAATTAATTCACAGGCCCCAAGGCCTCGCAGGGCTGAGGCTTTGTTTGCCTTGGAGCAGGAGGGGGAGACAGTGCGGTGGGTCGTGCAACCACCCAGATAGTGGCTGGGGGTCACCGTGCTTGGGAAAACTCTCTTCCCATCTTTGCTCACACAAACCTCTACCCCAACTCTGATGCCTGCGGTCCCCAAACGTGTGTGCGTTTTCTCCTCCTCTAGCAAGGACACCCACTGAGCATTCTGGCTCACAGAACTCAGGAAAACAGGTTAGTTACTAGATTACTGGTTTCTTGAAAAAGGACACAACCCAGGGCCCTCCAGATGGAAAAAATGGCCGGGCGAGGTGTGGGGCCCGGGGCCCCGAAGTTCCACGCTCTCAGGGCCACCCTCTCCCCCCATCTCCACCTCTTGCCAATCCACAAGCTCTCCAAACCCTTCCTTTGGGGGTTTTATGGAGGCTTCCTTATGTATGAATGATTGATTAAGCCATTGGTCATTGATTGATTCTCTCCTCTGTCCTCCCTGGGCTGAAGGTTCCAACCCAAATATTCTAAACACGATCACTGATCAGAGCTACGGGTCCTAAAGTCTCATCAAGTCGGAGAACACTGCGTCTCTTGAGTCCTGCTCCGTGTCAAATGCCAAAGAGATCTGACACCGGACGTTTGTTAAAAACGGTAAGGCGGTCCATACTCAGATTACCGCAGGAGGGGACACAGATTTCAGGATAAACTGAGCTCAACCATCCCGGAGCAAAAAGTGGCGGCGAGGGGCAGGGGGTGATTCTAAGCACTGGGTCTGCTCCAGTGAGAGGTGACGGGGCCGCCTTGCGTTTGCTAAGTGGCTCTGGGGGTGACGCTCCTCCCCTCCCACAGGGACTGGGCCACAGGGGCCCTGTCCTTTTAGATGCTTACATTTCGTTTTTTTTTTTTTTTTTTTAATGTTTATTTTTGAGACACAGAGATACAGACAGACAAACAGAACCCAAGCAGGGGAGGGGCAGAGGGAGAGGGAGACACAGAATCCGAAGCAGGCTCCAGGCTCCAAGCTGTCAGCACAGAGCCCGAACCCACGGGCCACGAGATCGTGACCCGAGCTGAAGTCGGACACTTGACCGACTGAGCCACCCAGTCGCCCCTGCCTGTGCGTATTGTTGATCACCAGTTGTAGCAAATCGAATGCTTGCAACTTACCAGTAAACAGCGCTGAGAGTATCCACTGGGGGAAAATGCTAACCCCCACCGAGTAGCAATTGTTTCCTTCTTACCTTTAGGCACCTTTCAAACTAGCAACGTTGGTGAACATCAGGATTTCCTCTCAACCAAGGGGTAGGTTTCTCTGCCGTTTGGTTTCGCGGCTTCCCTTGATTATTAACAGCGAGGTGGCCAACTCACACGACACGCCGTCCTTTCTAATCAGCCGTGCCAAAGTGATTCTGCTTGGGTTTTTGAGCGGGGCTCCAGTGCAAGATCTTTGAGGATCCAGAAGGAAGACGAGCGTTAACTTCAAAGTGGTACGTTAGAAAGGCCAGGAATAAGACGGGGCGAACTGTTGATATTCCCTCTTGTTCCACGCTGGGCACGGGAGAGATCAGTTGGTGGAGACTGTCTGATGTGACTCTAATTCCTCTTGTCTGATGCTTCAGAGATGCCAGGGGGATTTCTCAACCTCTCTCTCCCTTCTTCCCCTCCCTCCCTCCCTCCCTCCCTTTCTTCTTTTCTTTCTTCCTTTTTCCACAAGTGATTACATCTGTTTCTTGGTGAGCTCTCTGCTTGCTGGATGCTGGGTTCGGGGCCATCAGTCTGGCACACCCCCCGTGCCCTAGGGACCTATGGCTCGGGTAGTTCACAATGTGCTCTTCCTAATATTAATTTTCCTTATCTCTTAATACACAAGCGGCTGGTGTATGTTTGAGATAAACTAGACAATGCGTATTTCACAGATTCATCCACAACCTGTGTCACATCTTGCGTGGCTTTATGAATGTGTGGGTGCGTGTGTGTGTGTGTGTGTGTGTGTGTGTGTGTGTGTGTAAATCCAGGCTACATGCTGAGGGAGAGGTGCGGCTATGGACATAAAGGGAGGTGTAGCTGGGCTAGAAGCAGGTGGGCAGCTACACAGAAAGGTATGTATGTATTTGGGGATGCCTTGCTCGGTCTGTCTTCTCGGGCCCCATCCACACTTACACCTCTTGCCCCCCAACAAATTCTGCAGCGAACCCAGGAACACGTGCCTCCTAGGTGCTTACGCATTCGTGAACTCGCTCCCGGGAAGAGAAAACACCCGTGTCTTTGTTTCCTGGCACATGGCCTGCTGACCCTGGAAACTTATTTGTGTTTGATGAATATTTATGAGAACTGCCACTTTAAATAAAATATAAAAGCCTCAAGCTAAATTAATTGGGCTCAGGGGGGGAAAAAAAAAAAAGAAAAGCAAACCGCAACCCCGCTTGCATTCTAGAAGGTAACAAATGAGGGTAGAGAAAATAACTCAAGAGTTACAGATTTAGGGGAGGGACACACCCTGAAAGCAGTTCTAAACCAACAGACTTTGAAAACGCGTTTGCCATCTCGACTCATTGGCCTGAATCGCCAGGGGGTGGGCCGGGATTTAAATGCACATCCTTGCGGGCGCTCGCTAAACAGGACTGTGGCCAAGTGCCAAAGGGCCACATCCCGTGGGCACGGATGGTTCTACCTTTGCTTTTGTTCAGTCCCTCGAAGCCTGCAGGGTGCATGAGGAGTCGCCTGCCTGGACCCCACAAGACTGAGTCATTTTCACCTCAGTGCAGACCCCAATACTTACCACCAACTCCCCTCTATTTGTTGTTAGGAAAATAGCATGTATCCGTACAGGATTGCTGCAAGGTGATTCGGGGGAGTTCTGTGTTTCTCCAACCCCTGTGGCTATCATGTTGATTTTCCTAGATCTTATTTCCTGGCCAGGGTACCTGACCGGATCTCCCTCCACAAAGTAGCACAAAGCCCCCGATGTCCTGGGTGCTGAAGAGGGGCACCTACCACATGGAGCTTCCTGGATGTCCCCTCATGGATCAGAGCTCTGAGAAGGTAAACATGACTGCAGAGTCCCCTATCTGCTTGGTCCAAATTTACATTTCAAGATGGTGGATTGGGTCCTCTGCACCTTGCTGAGGTGAGAGAAGCAAATCCGTCCCTGTTCCAACCATACCCCCATTTCCTGTGCAACACCTGTGTCCCTTCCTGGAGCACGTATGTCCCTTCCTGGAGCACCAGTGTCCCCTTCCTGGAGCACCTGTGTCCCTTCCTGGAGCACATATGTCCCTTCCTGGAGCACCTGTGTCCCTTTCTGCAGTACCTGTGTCCCTTCCTGTAGTCCCTGTGTCCCCTTCCTGTAGTCCCTGTGTCCCCTTCTTGGAGTACCTGAATTCCTTCCTGGAGCACCTGTGTCCCTTCCTGGAGTAGCTGCGTCCCTTCCTAGAGCACCTGTGTCCCTTCCTGGAGTAGCTGCGTCCCTTCCTAGAGCACCTGTGTCCCCTTCCTGGAGCACCTGTGTCCCCTTTGTGGAGCACCCGATTCCCCTTCCTGCCATCCTCAGCTCATGAGGGCGCCAGGAAGGGGATGGGGATAAGCATTAAGGGCACCCAGAGTTTACTCATGGGGGCGGCACCACAGCCCCACTGGAAAGGTCCCATCTCCCATTTCAATGAAGATGAGCCTCATATTTCGCGGCTCAACTATTTATCTTTATTGAATTTGAGGCTTCATGTACATAGAAAATTCACCCTTTTGTTGCAACGTTTGAGGATAATTAGAAGGCACTAAACCAAATGAATGAATCATCACAATATTTTTAATTAAATATTACCATGTGGAGACACTTGAGAGGATTTTCATTATTTGGAGACACAAAGGGGCAGAGATTTCAATTATGTCTAACAATATCTCCTACTTTTGACATTAAAAGTGCCATTGAGATAAAAATGCAATTCACCCTATTGATGTGATTCTGAGAACAATTCATTCGCTTTTCACTCACCTTATTGTAATCAGTTCAAAATTCATTGTTGGCCGTCGATTAAAAGTATTAAACGACAAAAATTCTAGGTAAAAAAACCTAACCACGGTGGCTACGTACAATCATTCCAATCATGAGAGGAGAAAACGTTGCTTAAAATCCGAAAGGGAAGATAACGACACAAAATCTGTACACAGGTGTTCACCGCATCTCTCACAACAGCCGAAAAGTAGAAACAACTCAAATGTCCATCA
>NW_024412422.1:16830273-16847035 GCF_014898765.1 Herpailurus yagouaroundi
CTCCCTTCTGATGTCAGGAAGCAACGATAGACTCCAAAACCCCCTGGCCAATCAAGCTTCATGAAATCAAACAATAGAATTATAGTTTTTTTTCATAAATATAGTTTTTGCATTCCAACATTAAACTGTGAAAATAGGGGCGCCTGGGTGGCTCCGTCAGTTGAGCGTCCAACTTCGGCTCAGGTCGTGAGTTCGAGCGCCGCGTCGGGCTCTGTGCTGACAGCTCGGAGCCTGGAGCCTGCTTCGGATTCTGTGTCTCCCTGTCTCTCAGCCCCTCCTCCGCTCACACTCTGTGTCTATTTCTCAAAAATAAATAAACATTAAAAATTAAAAAAAAGAATAAACTATGAAAATGAGAAAAAGTAGGAAATGCCCAGACACGAGAGCTCTCGTCCCGTTTCCCTGTGGTGCCCGTCATTGCCAAAGTTCTTGGGGAGGCTGAGATATTCCCAGATATTGCAGAGACATTAGCAAAATCAGACAAGTCTTTGAGACAAATATGGCCAATTTTCAGAATGTACAGAGCCTATCTGTGTACCGGTGGTGCCCAGGGGGCTGACCAGTGAGGGCTCCCCGGCAGACCCCGCCCCCACTTTCTGACCTCCTCTCGCTGGGTCTGCAGGACCCAGGTAAGAGGAGGGAGTCCGGAGCATCTCAGCCCCTATAGCGTGACGGCAGTCTTGTGCCACGTCAGGAACGTCCGTGTGCTCTTTCGGATGACCGAAGTCTGTGTGGTCCTCGTCCCTGTGCCTGGCTCCCTGGCCCCAGAGCCCTTGGCCACTAGAGCAACGGAACGTCTTTGTTACGGGATTTGGTTCCCTGTCCTCTGTTCCTGCGATCGCTGTGGAGCTGGAAGCTGAAACAGGGAGGGGTCTTGCTCCTCTAAACCCGCCCCTTCCCTCCACATCCGGGACCCCCTGGAAATGCCCTAAAGGTGGATGAGGGCCGGTTGCCAGGAGACGTGGACCCGAGTGGAGGGTGGGAACCGCCATCCCCACCCTCTGATTCCCAGGAGGGCAGAGGGGCTGGAGACGGAGTCAGCCGCCAGTTACCAGGGACTTAATCAGTGGTGCTTGTGGCACGGGCCCCCCACAGAAACCCAAAAGGAGGGGGTTTGGAGAGCCTCCGGGTGGGGGAACCAGAACATTTCCACTGTTACCCTGTGCGGCCCCAGGCTCCACGGGGACAGAAGCTCCTTCGTCTGGGGCCTCACCCTAGGTTTCTCCTCGCCTGGCTGTTGCTTCCTACCCTGTACCGTCCTTTGTAACGAATTGTAGTAAGTGAACAAACCAATTTCCTGCGTTCTGGAGCCGCTCCGGTGAATTAATCCATCCCGAACTTTGTGGAGAGTCCGTCAGAGGCACAGGTGACCATCTGGTCCAGCAGCAGGGAGAGGGGCACCCCGTGGGACCCAGCCCCTCACCTGTGGGATCTGATGCCACCTGCAGCTGGACAGGTCAAGACTGAGTCGCACTATAGGACACCAGCTGGTGTCGGGATGTCGCTTGGATGTGGGGGGACCGCCTCACCCCACACTGGAATTTGGAATCCGATCCTTTAAAGTCTCTCCACTGCCCTCCTGTACTCCTCCTGTGCCCTGCTGTCCCCAAATCCACAGCCCCACTCTAGCTGGGACCAGTGTCTTGCTCAAACCCTAATGGTTTCTCTACACTCTCTGAACACCTTATAAGTCATCTCCTTACCGCACCATCTTCCAATTCTCCTAATGTGTACCGGAGATTTCCTGTTCTCGCTGGAAAAAAAAATAATCACGTTGGACTTTCGATTTTCCGCTCCCCCATCTTTGCCACAGCAGAGATGTAAACACCGGTGGGAAGCCACCCTGCCATTCTGCTTCCCTGTGAACGTGGCCTTGAGAAAGTCAGGTGCAAATTCTTACTCCACCCTGTGCAGAGGGTTCTAAGTCCTTTTTTTTTTTTTTTTTTTTTTTGCATGTCAACAAATCAGCTTTAGGGAGACAGGAAAAATCATCTGAATACTTTCAGGAGTTCTGCGTCAAAGCAACGACGTTTTGCAATCATTTTGAATACCCCTGAAGTGGGCAAAATCATTATTTGTAAGAGAGGAAAATGTGTTGAAGCTATAAAGGGTGTGTCTGTAAATTACTGAAACAAAGATTATCGCTGCCAGCGAGGGAAAGCAAAGTGTGTGCTATATGGAGAGTGTATACGGAGAGTGTATATGCTATATGGAGAGTGTATACGGAGAGTGTATATGCTATATGGAGAGTGTATATGGAGAGTGTATATGCTATATGGAGAGTGTATATGCTATACGGAGAGTGTATATGCTATATGGAGAGTGTATACGGAGAGTGTATATGCTATATGGAGAGTGTATACGGAGAGTGTATATGCTATATGGAGAGTGTATACGGAGAGTGTATATGCTATATGGAGGCTGTTTCTGGGTCAGGGTGAGTGTCTTCAGCGCCCAGCGCCTCCCTGGAGACCCTGTTGCAGACCCTGAGCCCTTGCAAACCCGCCTTCTCCTCCTGAATCTTGCTTTTCAGGTTTGCTCAGTCAGCCCATGATTCAAATATGAATCCTTCCCCCTGACTACTACGTGATCCGCAAACCGGTCATCCGTGTTTACGCGTGGAAACATCGCCGACACTCTTGATCCTTCTGTGCCCGCTACACGACTTGGTCTTTCTCCACAGATGGGCCACCGCTCTGCTCCCCCTTCTTCTCTCCTCCCTCCGCTACCCTCGCCCTTCTCCGAGTCTGTTTCTTCACTCAGGTTGTGGTCTACGTGGTACCTTCAATGTGCTGCTGTTATTTTCTTGCGCTTTCTGGGACTTCCTCCTGATGCGTGGTTTTTTTCCTTCTGGGAAAGGAAAGGAAGGTGGGAGGTGCCATGGGGACCGCCAGGAGGGCCTGGACCGCCACCCTGCCCCCGCCTCGGATGGCCTGTCTGACTCAGAGCAAGTTGCTCATTTGCTGGGAGGCTTGCCTCTCCTGTGTATGGTAATTTACTGGGTTTTTATGAAGATTAAGTCAAGCGGATTCCAGCTGAACGTGGAAGGCTTAACAGACACATGGATTTTCACTCCTTCCCCAGAGGAAGGGAGAAATTGACAGAGAGTGGACATATGGACACAGATTTGTCAGAGGAGGTAAGGATGAACAGTAACTGGGCTTTGGTCCAAGGAAAGAAAGTCTGTGCCTGCAGGGAGGGTGGCCCCGGGAACAATTTTGCTCCAGAGTCTCGGAAAGACCCAGAAGTAGAGAGCCGGTACCTTGACAGGTAGGCAGGCGCAGAGTTGAGCAGGATGATGGGTTTTGCAATATGGACCAGGACAGACGGGACCCATATCCCTCCTTGCTGCCTGGGAGTCTGCCTTCCAACCCGGTGAGCGGTGGGAGGTGGTGGGAGCCTGACTCAGGTGGGTCTTCAGCGGCACAGGCTCAGAGACCCAGGAAGAAATAAGCGTGGCATTGAGCTCTAGTGCAGAAAAGGGGGTGAATAAGTGAAAGTCAACATCTAATAGGTTATTTGGCCCCTATGCACTCGGCTCTCAGCACTGGAAAACCATACTGATGCCTTTCAAAGGTACGTTGCTGGAGGGATCCTGTTGGTGTCAATATAAGGGTATTTATTTGATAATTAAAAGGAAGGAAGGAAGGAAGGAAGGGGAGGGAGGGAGGGAGAAAGGGAAGGGAGGGGGAGAATCATTCATTGATTTAAAAGGAAACAATACACACTTATAAATAGTAAAATCTCCTTTCCATTTCCTCCCTCTCCTTATTGTGAGAGCACCCTTTGGTTTCTTACTTTTCCTTGGTATTTTCAGTTGGGGACCGCTAAGCTAAGCGTCATCTGCAGGCTTAAACATTTCATTGAAAAAAAAAAAAATCTCTCCTTCTCCAGAACACTCATTGTAAAATGCTAAATAACACTAATCCAGAGATACATGTCCGTTTGTAATTCTCCTTTTCAGGATAATTTAGCACTCCTTTGCTCTCTGCCAAAAGGCGAATTGTTTCCCGCTGACAAAATGTTGTTCCTGATCGCAAGATTGTTAATGAATGAAGCATGTTCGAGCGTCAATCATTGTCAGAGGGTTTTTGAGTAAAAGCTAAAATAATTGGCTACACTCACTCTATATTTTCTACATGCTTTTTTTTTTCCTGGAACAAATGAACAGTTTGCTTGTGATATTGAATAAAAGCAAAGCTCACTTTGTTAAACGGTGCCATCTGTCCCATCAGTCAACATAACACGGGGGGCAGGCAGCTGGATGTGTGTGTTCTGGGCCTTTCCTGGGTGGGGTGGTCACTAACCTGGAAATGCAGGCACCGGGAGGCACACTTGGTAGATGTCACTCTGGTGATTGGATGTATTTGGATGACACCTCTTTGCTTGGCTGGCATTTCCGCCCCGCTTCGTCTGATGTCCATAAGGACGAAGACGTTCCAAGCTGATGTGCACCTGCGTATGGGAACTGACCACCGACTTTGTGGAAGGTGTTGTGTGAGAAACTTCCTGCTCGTCCACGGTGATTCAGGGCGTGAGCTCAAGTCTGCCCGGTGACGAAGTCCCTACCCTTTCTCCACGTCACTGTTATCGCCTAGTTCCTGCAGAGCTCCCGGGTCTCGGTGGGGCCGCAAAATACCTAAGATGCTTCCAGCTGTCGGTGGGCATTTGGGTTGTTTCCGCGTCTTGGCTATTGGCGTGTGTGTACAATGGGATATTACTCAACCTTAAAAAGAAGGAAAGCCCATTGGTGTCACCATGGATGGACCTGAACGACACTATGCGAAGTGAAATGAGCTCTGTTTGTTGTGGTTTTTTTCTAAATAAATGCCTGTGCCAAAATAATTTTATTTTGAAAGTCATTTGAAAGGCACTGAGTACGGAAGGTGACCTAAGACTCAGGGGACATGGATTCCAAACTCACAGTCTTTGTCCTGCCAAAAAGTTACTTTCTTTGGCGATTCCTATCTTTAGCTTCCTAGAGAAGGGGTCTTTCCCCATAAAGTGTCTTCATCCTGTTTGTTTTTCTTTTTCTTTTTTTTTCTTTTTCTTTTTCTTTTTTCTTTTTCTTTTTCTTTTCCTTTTTTTCTTTTTCTTTTTCTTTTTTCTTTTTCTTTTTCTTTTTCTTTTTCTTTTCCTTTTTCTTTTTCTTTTTCTCTTTCTTTTCCTTTTCTCTCTTTCTTTCTTCCACCTTTTCTTTCTTTCTTTCTTTCTTTCCTTTTCTTTCTTTCTTTCTTTCTTTCTTTCTTTCTTTCTTTCTTAAGTATTGTTTCCAGGAAGCTGAGTGTTACTTGGAGATAGGTATCCCCTCGCCTCTCTTTTTTAACCTGTAAAATGTTACATTTAAAAAATTATTTATTTATTTATTTATTTTAAAGCAAACTCTACCCCCAATGTGGGACTTGAACTCATGATCCTAAGATCAAAAGTTGCTCGACTGACTGAGGTAGCCAGAGATAGATCCCTTTTTTAAAAAAATCAAAGTGCATAGATCTAATGTGTTCAACTACGTGTGTGGGTTATGGGGTCGGGTGCTCAGCCCGAGGTGAAGAGGAAAGTTCTCTTGTATTTGCCCCCTAGCTCACTGCAGCAACAACCCACATATTTGGCCAAATTTGGGCTGATATTCACAAAGCACAGTTGGCTTTCGCACTGGAGAGGATCAAAGAAATGACAGCCGCCCCCAGGGGAAGGGAGCTTTCTCTGAAGAAAATCTACTGCCCTGTGGTCACAGACCTTTTGTTGTTTAAAAGCAGGGAACCAGCTGGGGCCCCTGGGTGGCTCAGTCACTTAAGCTTCCAACTCTTGGTGTCCACTCAGGTCCTGGGTGAGGTCAGTTTGTGGGTCCGAGCTCCGCATTGGGCTCCGTGCTGACAGTGCGGAGCCTGCTTGGGATTCTCTGTCTTCCTCTCTCTCTCTCTCTCTCTCTGCCCCTCCCCGACTTGCGCTCTCTGTCTCAAAATAAATATAAAAAAAAAAAAAAAAAGCAGGGCATCAGCTTAGCGCCTGTGTCTGCCCTGCTCATGCGGGGAGCACATCAGCACAGATGGGAGCGCGTGCACCTGGGACTTCTGCTAACCTGGTAACCTGGACAACACTCCGTGGCGGGGACAGGCCGGCCTCCTCTGTAATTCTGGGAGGGGCACAGGCCCCAGGGATTCGTGGGTGTAGCCTTGCTTCACACAATTACTTGCGTCTGTGGTAATACAGCCAGTGAGTGCCACTGATGTGCAACGGAAAAGTGAGCTCTGAAACAGGTGTGGTGCCTACAAACCGAATCCACCTTAACTCGGGGCTCTTTGTCTGTGTGTTTGCTTTCTGTTGATTCGGTCTGTTCAGTGCTGTTCAGTAAAGAAACCCTGATACCCAGGACCCACCCCAGAAACCCGGACCCGCTCTTTCTGGATGGAGACCTGGCCGTATGGATTACGAAAACAACGTCAGCTAACAAACTCTTCTCAGATGATTCCAGCATGGAGCCCAGGATGGGAACCACAGCCCAACCGTAGAAGTGTTTGCAGTACGAGATCCTTTGTTTCGATGAGACTACAGGTCAGGGTAACCTCGTGCCTCAACAGGCTATCAAGACTTGGTCCCATGACGAAGTGTGTTGACAATGACAGAAATCTTTAGGAAGGAAGGAAGCAGACAAGCCTCAAGGTGTGCTGTGCAGGGGCCATTTGTCAAAGGCGTTGGCCAACATCCCACCTGTGTGTGATAAGTGGCTTTCCTGGGGCCAGTCCTCACGTCCTTCACAGCCGGGAGCCGGGGGGTTCTGCTAGCGATGATGGAGAATGGTTCTAAGACACCGCCATGGCACAGCAGTGTGAGTTATGGCTCTGGGCTAAGTTTCACCCTGGCAAGAATAAGGCACATGAGAAGCTTTGCAGGAAGGCCTGCTATTCCCGACGCGTCGATATCGCCTGGCTCAGCCCTCTGACCTTGCGCAGGGGTGAGGTGCAGAAACACCGGTGGTTGCCATGATCTGCGAGAGAAATCGATGAGTCATTGAGTTTTGCGTATCTATTTGCACGTCCGTGACTTGTCAAGTCTGCAAATGCCTCTAACTCTCGCATCTGGCTTCATGGGAGTAGAATGCCAGAACACAGGAATCCACTCTAAATAAAATAAAATCAATAAACTAAATAAAAATACAGGAAATGGAAAGTAAACCCGTGGGTGGTTTACTTAAAGCGGCCAACAGTCCAGGCATCCAGGCACTGACAAGTATGACTGGTGCCCAGGGAACCCAGGGAGGCCAGTAAGGCTTGGGCTCAGAGAGGTAGCAGACAGGTTTCCCAGCCTCACGGGTCACCGTAAGGATTTGCCTTTCACTCACAATAAAATTACAGCCATTGCAGGATTTCGAGGGGCACCCCGGTGGTTCATTCGGTTGAGAGTCTGACTCTTGGTTTCAGCTCAGGTCATGGTCTCACGGTTTGTGAGTTCAAGCCCCACTTCAGGTTCCATGCTGACAGCACTGAGTCTGCTTGGGATTCTCTCTCTTCCTCTCTCTCGGCCCTTCTCCCGCCCGTGTTCTCTCTCTCTCCCTCCCCCCCCCCAATAAATAAATAGACTTTAAAATAAAATAAACAAAAATAAAATTTCAGCCATTGCAGGATTTTGAGTAGATGAGCAACATGGTTGGCTTACATTGTCAAAACGTTGATCTAGTTGCTCTATTAATAAAGGGCTGAAGCTGGGGAAAGGGTTTTTAAAAAGGTGGTAGGTGGGGGGCCAGATACAAGACTATCATCATCCAGAAGAGACATGTGGTGGCGAAGGCAGGAGATGGTAAGTGGGCGGAGGTGGTCCGACATTTAGGTTCTGAGTATATTTTGGGGGAAAGATCCAGTAGAATTTGCTCATGGATTGTGTATGAAATGGAAGAGAAAGAGAGAGGTCGAGGAAGAGCCTGAGGTTGTTTCCCCCCCGGCCCCGTCCTGAGTCATAAGATAAATGAAGTCAACATGTACTGAAGTGGGGAAAATCAGTGTTGGGGTGGTTTTGGGGGGAAACCTTGAACTCAGTTTTGGACGTTAAGAGTGAGATGTCTGCTAACACCGCAGATGAGATAGCCAACAAACAATGAACTTAGAGTTTGGAATGCATAGTAAAGACATTAGCTGGAAATAAATGTATTTCTCACCAGCCAGAAAAGGTTCTTTGAAGCTCTGAGACTGGGAGGGACCCTCCAGGGAATGAGTGTAGGCAGAGACAAGGGTGGTCCAAGGATGGAGATCTGAAGCTTTCCAATATGGCATGGAACAGAGGATGGGAAAGACCCAGTGTGGGGGTCTGAGAAGTGAGCAGTGAGTTGGAATAGGAACGAGTGACTGGTGTCCGGAAACCAACTGGTGGAAGTTTTTCAAGAAGGAGTTGAGTTCATGCTATTGAGAGGTCAAGGAAGACGCCATATTGATTCCTTCAGCCGGGTGACCACCCAAGCAGCCACCATGCCCACGAACGCACGCACAGAGGACATTCGTGAGGAAATTGATGAGGCCACTTCCTCCGCTCTGCCACAGCTGGTCTGGCCGCGGTGTATGGAACCAGCTTCTCAAAAGCTCAATGTCAGAAGCATTGTCTAAATAACTGAGTTATTTGTTTTCAGAAACAGGTCTGTGAAAACCAGGAGCCAAGCATAGCGTCTAAACTCAAGAGGTCCTCTGGACAAGACTGACACCCTTGATTAGAAAATATCAGTGTTTATCTGTTGCTCCTGCTAACAACCCCTGGTTTACCAAAGCCACTCAGTCGTGTTTGTGATGGTGATGGATTTGGTAATATTGCCTGTTTCAACAAAGCACCAACGTACTGTGCTTGTTTCCAAGAAAATGAAGAAAAATGGCAGTATCTTGGAGGCAGATCAGGCCTCTGGCACCAGCTCAGCCTCGGCAAATACTCAGACTCCCAGAGGCTGCCATTTGTTAGCACAACTGTGACCAGGCGGTCTTTAAAATATGAGCCCCACAATTGCTTTAACCTTAGGAGACGCGTCCCAATCGCAGGTGCAGCTGAGTTAGTTCTGGGGCCGCAGGTGGTGGGTTTTACAGGGAAGTGCCCACTACACGTGAGCTCCATGGCGTGTTTTCTCTAGTCTCGGGGCTGCTTTGAAAGACGTGTTCCAAAAGGCTTTGGCGTCACATGCAAATATGCAAAAACGTATGAAGCGTTGCTTGGTAAACAAAACATAGACACACGTGGTCACCACTGCCTTCCTCATCGTCCTCGTAAATGGGAACCACAGAGACACTTGAGATGCTTCACAGATACTTAATCTGTTGGATAGAAAGGAGAAATAAGGCAGTATCTTCCATCAGCAATATTCTCAGGAAGGGAAGCCGTTCCCGTAAACGTGGCAAAGAGGTAGTTAATCAATCATACGATTAGCCAGGACTTTTTTTTTTTTTTTAACGTTTATTTATTTTTGGGACAGAGAGAGACAGAGCATGAACGGGGGAGGGGCAGAGAGAGAGGGAGACACAGAATCGGAAGAGGCTCCAGGCTCTGAGCCATCAGCCCAGAGCCCGATGCGGGGCTCGAACTCACGAACCGTGAGATCGTGACCTGAGCCGAAGTCGGACGCTCAACCGACTGAGCCACCCAGGCGCCCCTAGCCAGGACTTTTAACCCTTACTGTGTACCCCCAAATGACACTGGACACCTGGGGGCACCATAGCATAAAGGAGTCATAGCCTATGACTCCGAGGAGAGGAGATAAGGCACAAGTCAGTGCAGAACTGGGAGGAGCGAGGGGGTACCCGGGCAGCTGAGTAGGGGAGAGGCGTCCTTCCGGGGAGGATCTCCATGGGTCCCTGAGATGAGGCTGGGTGGGAAGGAAAATGGAGGGGAAGTTCAAAGGTACTGAGACTTGAGACAGATGGGGCTGTTCCAGGGAGGACAAGGAAATGTGTCTACAGTAGTCGGGGTCCCTGGTGGAGAGGGGTGGGCCGGGTGATCAAACAGCACTGAAAGCTTGTATTTCTAAGGTACTGATTCGTGTGTGCTTTCTTGCGGTCCTTTTAGGAATCCTCTGGGGTAGAAAAGTGGCATCGCATATATACACATTCAACGTACACAGATTTTCGTAGATTTTCTCGGAGAGGCAAAGACAGACCCCTGACGTTTTCCTCACTCCCACCCCCCAGCCCCGATCCTCAGCTGCAGTCATGAAATCGAGAGCACAGCCTTGTTGCATCTTGAATTTGAGTCTGTAAGGGCCATGGTCTTAATGGCAGCAGGAGGGACCATTGACGTGGTCTCCGGGAGTCACTTTTGTTATACTTGTTACGTATGCCTTGGCAGTGAATTCAGGACATAATCATCTGATGCAATTCCACTGCCCCATAAATAGTCTTAATTTACAGATTAAAAAAAGAAAAAAAAAACACCAAGGGAGGGTTTCATTTCTTTGGGGGAAAATTCTAGTTAATTATGCAGAAAAAAATACTATGATGCAAAAGTCAGCATCGTGAGCCTTGATGTCAATGTGGTTCTGGTGCAGGACAGCAATGAATGCTGAGGTCATTTGGTGCAGGATGGCCGCAGTGGGCACCGTGTGTGAGACCCCCCAGCCACACACTGAAATACCTAAACTCGTTTCCAGAAATGCCTGAATTTGGAATCTTTCGACTCCCCAGCCTCCAGCCCCTAACCAACGGAGGACGCACTTAGGAATGAAAAAGCAAAGGGAAAGGAAACAAAAAACACACCCACCAAACCCCAAATCCAATGATGAGAGAGAGCAAAACTTTAACAGCCGGACCAGTCGCGTCTCTCTTAAAACACGATGACTTCAATAAATTCAGTATATTCCCCGGTACTGCCTCTTTCTCAATGCATTTGAAGGTGAACCTGTCCAGAAAAGCTTCGTAAATATCCAGATTCCCACTGCTGAGGAACTTACACAGAAAGACCCTAAGCAGGAAGTAAATGCAGGCAGTTTTATTGTGGGCAGAGCCACACAAAGATCATCAGGGGCGCCTGGGGGGCTCAGTCGGTTAAGCGTCCGACTTCGGCTCAGGTCACGATCTCAGAGTCTGTGAGTTCGAGCCCCGCGTCGGGCTCTGTGCTGACGGCTCGGAGCCCGGAGCCTGCTTCGGATTCTGTGTGTCCCTCTCTCTCTGCCCCTCCCCTGCTCGCGCTCTGTCTCTCTCAAAAATAAAGAAACGTTAAAAAAAGAAAAGAAAAGGAAAGAAAAGATCATCGTGGTCCAATGGCCCGGCACTGAGGCAGGAGGCCTTCTCCCTTTGAAGGAGTCAGGTCTAGGATGCCTCTGGAGGGAAAAATTGCCGGCCCCTCTGAGCCCATCTTCTCTCACCTTGTAGGACGCGTTTCTGCAGCTCTGGTTGCACCCCCCGGGGCAGGAACATGAGTCGCACACTGCCGCCCTCGGTCACCTTCAAAGCCCAGCCTCCTCTCCCCCGGACCGTGTGCGGGAGCTCAGTCATTCTTCCTGGCAAATAAACCTAACTGATACATTTTCCAGTATGTCACCTCAGTCCTGCAGGAACCCGTGGAATGAAATTAAAATCTATGTGGCGCATTTTGGATGGGAAGGTAGTCGTGTCTGTATTAAAATTAATGAGAGCTGCAGCCCAAGCCACGAGCTTCAATTTCTTCCAGGCAGCGCGAGCGCCCTGTCCGAAGTACCAGCGGAGAAAAGTGCGATTGGAGTTCATGGCAATGTTTTACACTTTAATAACATTTTGTTTGAAAATGAGTAATACGGTCCCTTCTGTGATTCGAGTCTTGAGATGACATTACTTTTCTTTCATTTTGAAGATGATTGTCTTATAATAGGTACCCTTACGGATCACTTACTATTTGCCAAGCACTGCTTGAAGACTTTTACGAATGCCTGCGTGGCGAATTCTCTGAAAAACCCTACAGAGCGGTGCTATAGTGACCCTTGTCCTGACACAGAAACAGAGGCACAGAGATGTTGAGGAAGTCGCCCAACTGTCTACGGACCAGAAGGGGCGTGTCCCAGGAGCCCGGCGAACAGGTGAAGTCCAGCCTGTGTTTTGACTCTGCCGCTGTGCCTCAGGTCGTTGGTTACACACAAGCGCCACTCGGGACGCGTTCAAAAATCATCTCTGCCCGAGCTAAGTTCTGAACGATCAGTCGAGAAAATCTGCCGGGGGCGGATGGTGTAGGAGAAGGACTCTGGGGCCGAGGCGCATCCCTCTGTAGCCGGGGCGAGGCAGGGGCACTGGGTGAATCCTGTAACTTCCATAACCTCAGTGGTCCTCATCTGTAAAATGGCGCGCGGCTGGCTCGCACCTGCTGAGGCCGGTGCAAGCATTGAATGCAGAGTTGACCGTCTGCCCCAGGTAACTCAGACCGAGCAGGCTCCCAGGGAGGGGGGATTTCAGTGCTCAAGCCAGACGGGGTGGGGGGAGGGGCAAACCGGAACTGATTGTTCAGTGTCATTAAACGAGCAGATGCCACCACGTCCACGAGCGTGTTCCCAAGTCCTTGGGACCTTGGTCCTTACTCGATCGATGTGTGAGGCACGTCCAGGCTGCATCCGAGGGGTTTGCAAGGCAGGGAGGGGCAGGCCCGTTGGAAGGTCGGGGCAAGGCCGGCGCGGCTGGACCACATAGAGCGAGGGGCTGCCGTGGTCAATCTCAGGGGTAAGAAAAGTAATAAAAAGCCAGAGAACGATATATAGGGATAAGGATTCAGTCTGGTCACATTAGGCGAGCCTCCCAAGCTGGGGGCTTCGGATGGGGAGAGGGCCAGAAGAGGTCACAATCGTCACCACCGAGCGGCCGGTGCAAACCTCCGCACTGCTTAGCAGGAAATAGTCTCTGCGCTCAGAGCCTGGCACACGCGGGATGCTGGGCGGACAGCCCTGATGAACTGGCTCTCGGCAGCTCTGTTAAGCTTTAAGGAACACGGCCACCGAGGGGGGTTGCAAAGCCGAGGTCGGTGCTGGAGGGCAAGGCGGGAGCGGCTGGCACGCAGCTTTTTCCAGAAAGCACTATCAGTACGGCTTCAGCTTATATCCGCGGTGGGGCCGGGACGGTCCACGGTGGGTCTGTTACCTGTTTCTTTAAGGTCCTCTGGGTTGATGTCCCCGTGGCTCGAGGCCAAAGCAAATAAAAATGCTTGCCTTTTGCGCCTGACCTTTCTGTTTGGTTGCTCCCGTATTTCCTTTTAAAGTCGTAACATCGAAGTTGGAATGGAGCGCTAACGTCTCCCGCGTTGGAAAAGCGCACAGATGCGGGGGGGGGGGGGGGAAGGAGGGCTCTCTGGAGTGACCTCCCACGGGTAACGGGTCTCCCTTCGCTCCCAGAGAGCACTGCCTCTTGCACACCCACCCTTTGGCACTGGCCCTGGGGCTGCCGAGCCAGGCAGGGGATGTGAACGGACGGTGTGGGCCCGGACCCAGAAAAACAAGAGTGCAGGTGGGGCCACGAAAAGCCAGTGACGCCCTGGCCATCGCAGAGCTGTGGGGCTGGGGGAGTCAGTACTGCTATGATGATGTTAACTCAGATCCCAGACTCTAAGCCTGGCCTGCTGCCGTGGCCTGACGCCTCCTCAGAGGTCGGGCCACCCTTCCTACCAAGGCCCCGGAGGGTACCACACGGACACCCCTCCGTCCCCCGACCTTCCCCACCCACTCGGTTCTCCTGCTGCTGTTGCCGGTGCCTCTGAGCTGTGCCACCAGACACGACGATTCAGAGATCTCTGAATTCTCCTGAGACATCTGAGACCCGTCAACGCAGGACTGCCTGGCACCGAGAAGCCCCTTCGTGTTGTTTCCATTCTCTGTGCACCCATGGACGCTGTGGTGCTGGCATCCTCCAAGCCCGTCCAGGACCAGCGTGGAGGTGAGAGAAAGGAGGGGGCGATGGGGTACGCAGTGGTCAGGGAAGGCTGCCTGGAGGAGGAGAAAGCAGCGGGAGCCAGGCCAGGAGGGATGAGGAAATTCTCCTAAAAGCACGTTTCGGCAGCAGGAGGTCCTATTCCAACGGCAGTCACGACGCTGGACTTTTCATTCAGAAACCCTCGCCAGGAACTGAAATTTCCATTGTTTCGAGTTTTCTCGTTTTTAATCACGTATTTCTAAGTTACAACGGAGGTTGTGGAAGAATGTGTGGTATTTGACAAGACGTGAGTTTTTAAAATCAATTTGCTTTTTCATGTTCGTTTATCCCAAAGGCCAGATCGTGGCAAAAACACTTAATGCAATTATCTTTTGATCTAACGAATCCACGGGCAAATGTTTACCAAGCGCCAGACATGATGGGGCGTCCCTGCGGCCACAGGCCGCTAGGCACACGCCTGGAGCTGAGCCAGGCGCATCTATTAATCTGCACGTCCTGGGAACAGAGGGCATCTCGGGAGGGTGTCGGGAAGAGCCTGCTGCAGGATTGGGGCTGGTGCCGGTGATCTGAGAGGAGCTCACAGAAGAGGGGGGTCTGTCTGGGGACGCTGTCGCGGCCTAGGAAGGACTTCACAACCGGGCATCTTCCTTACACCCCCGATGGCGGCAGACGAGCGGGCACAGGCTGAGTCTGTAGCTGGGAACCAAGCTGCAGTGGCTCCGTGCGCGGGACACGGGGATATCCGGGCTCCGGGCCTTGGTGAGAGTCTGCGTCCCATCTCAGGCTGGACTAATCTCGTCCTGGTCCGTGCCAGTCACACAGCGGGTCTCTCTGAGGCCAGGCTTCTGTGAAAATGTCTGTGTTTCTGGGCACCCGGGTGGTTCATCGGTTAAGCATCTGACCCTTGATATTGGCTCGGGTCCTGGTCCCGGGGTTGTGAGATCAAGCCCTGTATCGGGTTGGGCCTGGAGCCTGCTTGAGATTCTGTCTCTCTCTATGGGGCGCCCCGGGTGGCTCAGTCCACAGTCCGCACGGAGCCCGATGCGGGGCTTGGTCTCATGACCCTAGGATCATGACCTGAGCCAAGATGAAAAGGCGACTGCTCAACCAACTAAGCCATCCAGGCGCCCCCAAATTATTCATTTGTTCATTCTTGTCCTCGGCCAAACAAGATGGCTTGTAAATGCACGATTGGAAATTCGAAGAGTGCTGATTTCACTTGTTTGTTTGATTTTCAGTCATACAGCGGGAGAGAAAATGGGCTTCGAATAAGAGAATCTGAGTTCACCCTCAATTTGGCATATTTACTGTGTGAGGTTTTTTTTAATAATTATAGGAGTAACCGTGATAGCTGACTTAAGGTCTGTCATGTACGGGACAAGATGCTAAGACATCTGTGGTCATTATCCCATTCAATCATCGCAACAGCCTTATGACGAATTCTGCATTGTCACCCATTGCGCAGATGAGGAAACTGAGGCTCAGACATGAGCAATGGCAGACTGAGCGCCGTGCACCACGGAACAGAGCTCAGAGCCCAAGTTCAGGTATGGTCTCCACTTCCCACCACGCGAGGCCATCGCCTGGCTGGCCCCGATCTCTCCTGTGTCAACCCCCGTTAAAGCCGGTTCCCGCAGAACTCCTTATTAATTCTTATCCGGCATAGTGCAGCCTTCTCCCAAATTCTAGTTCTATGTTCCAATTCTTCCAGCCTCAGGGAAATGACTACAAACTCCAACACTCCTCCCGGCTTCATTATCAGCTGGGAGTGATGCCAAATAACGTCCTTGGGGCCGAGAAAGAAGGGAAGTCTTGTGTCTTTGTTTATTTCTAAAAGAATGTCGTGGCCATTTTTTGAAGGGATGCGTGCACCCCCGGGGGAGGGAAAGAGAAGGAGGGGAACAAAGAAAGACAAAGAGACAGGGGGATAGAAGGAGAGGTCGAGAACAGAAAGAGAGGAGAGGAAGGAAGAGAGAACGGGGTCGGGGAGGGTCCAGGCAGAGATAAGCAGGCATGGAGGCCGGTGTGGGGCTGGGATGGGAGTCGTGGGCAACTGGAGGCCGGTGTGGCCGTGGAACCGAGGGTGGGGAAGGGCAGCAGGAGAGGAGTCCAGAGAGGCAGTGGTACCCGTCCCGAGGGTCCTGTAGGCAAAACCCAAAACTCTGCATTTGATTCCAAGTGTCTTCAGAAGCCTTTGCAGGACACCGAGCAAAAGAGCAACATTTTGGAAAGTGTCCTCGCCTCTCTGTTGAGTGGAGGTGACCCAAGGGCCCAGGTGAACCGTGGGGTCACCGTACGGGATGGTGGCAAGGACCTGCACAGGGTCCAGCAGCCGAGACGCTGAGCAGTTTCCAGAATCAGGGTGTGTTTGGAAGGGGGAGTTGATGACAGATGAACAGGGCTGTCATCTACCGAACTGGGAGCAAGCAGGAAGCCCCTTCTAGAAGAAGGACATCTAGGTGACCTGCGCTTCAGGGATGGCTTTTGAGAGACAAGCCAAAGGCACGATCCCTGAAAGAAAGCTGGACTTCATGAAAACAAACAAAAAGAAACAAATAAACAAATCTGTTTTTATCTTATCTTCCCTTCCCTTCCCCCCATGTTCATCTGTTGTGTTTCTTAAATTCCACCTACGAGTGATATCATATGACATCTGTCTTTCTCTGACTTATTTCATTTGGCATAACACCCTCGAATTCCATCCGCGTTGTTGCAAATGGCAAAGTTTGCGGAGTAATATTGCATCACATTCCCATCACTCTTAAAAAAGAATCCCAAGGGGGCCTGGCTGGTTTAGTCAGAAGAGAATGTTAGTCTTGATCTCGGGGTCATGAGTTTGAGCCCTGCGTTGAGTGTGGTGATGATTAAAAAACAAAAAAAAAGAATCCCCAGAGTGGCCCTGAGGTCCTGGGTGCCCCCGC
>NW_024412422.1:16847435-16866897 GCF_014898765.1 Herpailurus yagouaroundi
CCATTGCCAGTGCCGGGCACCGAGAGCCGGGGAGCCCCACGTTTTCTTAGCAATTCGTCAAGGTTGGCAACGAGCGAGGCCCGGACGCTGTGAGGCTGGCCGCCCGTGGCCACTTGTGTGTGTTGTGGGGGGGGGGGGCGCTTCATTTGCTTGCTTGCCCACCTTATTTTATTTTTCATCGTGTGTACTTTTGTTGTCTTTGATTCTTAGAAGCGGTTCCCAAAACGTTTGGGTTTGTTGTTAAACATGAAAAGGCAACAGGTTCCGCATCGTAAAACTCAGAGTCTTGGATTCTCGCTAATGGTGGACAACACGGAGGGCGTGGGGGTGATGGAAATTTAAAGTGGGGGTTTGATAAGGGAGCATAAGACGTGCTGAGGGCCAAGCACAAGCCAGCGACGTCCCTCCCCAGTTAAACGCGACATCCCTCAGGCACCCGGCTGCCGAAAGCTAAGAGAACGTAACTGATGGAGATCACGTCACCAAGACCGAGTCTCCATCAGTTGATAAACATCTTAGTAAATTACAAAAAGGCAATCCTATCAGCAGCCTAATCTCTAGAAACCGGTAGACTCAGTTTCCCGGAGCCCCAATATCCCCCTCCCCTCCATAGTGATGTGGGGACAAAGACAAGAAGGAAATGGCAGGTAAAGTTAACTTTCCTTATCACCTGCAGCCCATTGACAAATACTAGAGGCAAATCCAGAGCATAACATTTCTCCAGGAACCCCCACTGCCTTGGCCATCGGCTCCAGACCCCCACCACCCCAAAACCCCACCAGGGTTCTTGAGCAAACCCCTAGGAAGGAACTCTTGAGACGTCTCTGATGCAAGCAGGTGGTTTTATTAACTCATGGGGACAGGACCCGTGGGCAGAAAGAGTTGCACTGGGGTCATAGACTTTTAAGAGTGTGGAGGGAGGCGGATAGAGAGACAGTTTCTAAGGAACTTCTGGATGCTGAAAGCAGGGTCTTACAGGACCCTGAAGATGTAGCTATTGTCAAGATAAGGCTGCTTTTCATTTTTACCGACCTGTGAACATTCAGGCACCAAAAACGCCTTGAGAATGTTGCAGGCTGCGGGGCTCTGCCTCCTACTAGTGAGCTTCGAGCTGTAAGGAGATTTAATTTCAAGTACATTTTCCCTGCCTTTGCCTCCCTCATCAGGGGACCAGCACCCCACCCTTCAGGACCGTGTATAGGCTGGAACGAGAAGTTCCGGCCCCGGGGGAGGCCTGAATCTGCCCGTTTTTCCCATCCGGAGAGGCCTCCCCATCATATATAGGACCGTCTGGCTCTGTAGACACGGGGGACGGAGACCCCCTTGTCCCTGCTGGTAAGTGTTAGTGTGGGATTCCAACCCAGCGTGGCCTTTCCCTGCAGTGGTGTTTCCCAAGCCTGTTTCCGGCATCCACCCCAAAAACGTGTTTCCCAGAAGCCCCTATAAGAAAAACATACGGAAATTGTGCAGCGAGGTCCTGGGCGGGGCCTCCTTCGGGACCAGCTCCCTCTAAAAGGCCAGCTGGGCTAGAAAATAGACCTGCAAACAGCTACAGGGGAGGGGCACGGTGCTGAGTACCCCTCAGGCCGAGGCACCAGCTGGGGGCAGACCCTCAGGGGACAGGCTGCCCCTTTGTGGGCTCATTCTTTCCGTCCACAAAAGGCTCTGACCCCCAGGTCCTCAGAGCAGAAGCTGAGATTTTCTAGTGCTTTCTCTGGTCTGTTGTCTCACCATACCTGAAAAGCAGACTTTCTCACACCTCAACTTCTGTTTGAGTGTTTGGGGACAGAGCATTCTGTGCCGTGTGGGGCATTTAGCAGCATGCCTGACCTCCAGCCTCTAGATGCCAGTAACAGCCCTCAATGCACCGTGACAATGAAGACAAGTCTTGGGAACTTGGAGACATTATCAAAAGTCCCTTTGGGGACAGCACTGCCCCTCTTGGTCAATAATATCATTCTAAAGTGTTTCCTTAAGAGGAGAGAAACAAATTGAATCGCAGCTATGAATTCAAGAGTTCACATTATGTCCGTGTTTCAATGAGCCATCACCGCTGATGTATTTATTATTCATGGTTATGGTGGTGATGAATGATTGTACTGTTTTCTTTCACCTGCGAGTTCCTTTGGGGTGTGCAAAACGTACGATGAGACGCATCGCCGCCTAGCCTTTGTAACATGGTCAAATCAAGACGCAAACAGGCAAATAATAAATATAAACTCATAGATGGCAATAAGAAACGAAGCCTCACATTTCGAGCAGCTGCAGACTGTGATACCCAAGCCTTGTTTCAAGGTTGGTGTTTCCAAAGCTGCGAAGTATCGTCGGCAGACATTTTAAATATTAATGTCAATATCAAGATGATTAATTTCCTTTTAAATATTAATATCCTTAAGTGACCTTGCAAAACATGTCTTCGAAGTAAGTACACGTTCTCCCCGGACGGTCTACAGGGCATCTATTATCACCAAGTTCAAAACAACAAGGAGTTTTGCAGTAGCTTACATGGGTGGGTCTTTACATACTGTGTCAGACCCTCTGTTAACATCCCTGTAATTGTCAACGTTTTAAGACGGGGGCACAAACTTCATGCAATGTTGAAATCAGGCAAGCAAGACAACACAGGGAACAGTGTGGTGCTCCGCTCCCTCCAAACGCACCTGCTCCGTGGTGTCACCTGCTCCGTGGTGACTTTGCGTGGCTTCTTCCCACAGCGGTTGGTGGCCTGGGGTCCTTCTTGATTCCTGCATTCTCATTTGCATTGACCTCTACACCCCTGTGAAGGTCAGAATTGTGTCATTTTTCCAAAGTCTTCCAACTAGTCGGTGCCAGAGCCGGACACAGAATCTCTCTTTTAAGTAAATAAGCAATAGGGATGGAAGTCTAGTTGTGAAAATTAACACACACACACACACACACACACACGCACACGCACACGCACACACGGAAGTCCTCTTTAACCTCATGTTGTCCTATAATTATTCTCAGTTAATCATCACGGTGCTCAGTTTGGCATGTGACCTCCCAAAACTTAGTCAATTTACCTATAAAATGCCAATGTGAGGGGCGCCTGAGTGGCTCAGTCAGTTAGGCTTCTGACCTCGGCTCAGGTCATGATCTCGTGGTCTGTGAGTTCGAGCCCCACGTTGGGCTCTGTGCTGACGGCTCAGGGCCTGGAACCTGCTTCAGATTCTGTGTTTCCTTCTCTCTCTGCCTCTCTGCCACTCATGTTCTCTCTCGCTCTCTCTCAAAAATAAATAAACATTAAAAATTTTTTTTAAGTCAATATGAACCTGTATGCTTATATTATCACGTAAATCTATGTGCCGAAATAGATGATTAGGGTCTGTGGTCTTTAATGTCGGAACTTATATTAATCCATAGGTTTGCTCACAATTGTATACCTTTGTCACTTACCATGAGTATACATAGGCCTAGTTCATTGTTTAGAGTTTCTGGTACAGCTGTACCACAAGATTATGTAATTCCTTGATGGGCGGATACTTGATTGTTTCTAAAATTTCACTCTTACCCGGTAACGAACATCTTTTTATGTAAGTGCATTGTGCGTGTTTCCTTAGATGCTATTTATTGAGCACGTGTTATGTGCCGGGGGCAGCTCTGTTTCTGCACACATCTTGTAATTTAATTTTCACACCACTGGATGATGATGTGAGAAGCTAGATTCCCATCCTGGCCACGGTCTCAGAGTGGGAGTGCCATACGCCCCACCCCATGCAGGAATGTCCCTCTTTACCATTGAGAGGGACACATTGCCCTTTGTCTTTGTTTATGGGCTCCAAATTTTCTATAACACGCACCTATAATTTTGCGCTTCAAGAACACACACACACGTTTACACGTAGGTGTGCGCGTGCTTGTGCGTGCGTAAGAACCTCTAAATCAACCACATCCAGAAGGACTAGGCACAGGCCCGTTCCAAAGATGGAAAACAGAAGAGCCCGATGGAGCCTTTACCTAATTCTTAAAGATCACACTCTCCACAACTCCAAGCTGCTTGCAAAACCCTAGCCAGATTATTCCGCGGGCAAAAACAGCTGAAAAGACATTTCCTGTCATTCTAAGACTTTTCTTTGCCTGCGTTCTTGCCTCTTTCTTGGCTCCCACCATTCCCCTTAGACGTGAGACGCGTATCTTAACGCCCCACGACATGGTCTCTAAATGCAGGCTTGCCCTTCTGCGACATGCGGATCTAAAGCATCGATCATTCAGATTCATTGTTTGCTCATAAGTGTATCAATAAACCTAAACGCGGATCTCCTTGCTTCTCAGGCGGACAGGCCTGCGGTTAAACGCTATGCCTCCCCCAGAGCAAACGTGAACATTTCACTTCAGACGCATTTGGGACATGCGCTTCGATTTACTCACTTACGCGAGCATTTTTACCAACAGTGCATTCGGCCAGGGAAACTCAGAGACTAGAGTTGGATTTTTTGTCCCCTCCACATGGTGCAGGTGGCCAAGCCCCACATCCCGGGATGTCTTGTTCTGTAAGTTTTCACTCCCCTGTATGAGGTTGAGCAGAGCGTCCCTTCGTGGCCAGGAACACAAGTGGGGACTGCTACTGTCCGCAGCCCCTGGCTGCTTCTGGGCACGAGCCGTGTCGGTCACATGGGTGTGTTTGCCTCTCATCCCCCCTAAAGAGCACGTCATTCCTAGAAGTGTGTGACCCCCGCATTTGTCTGTGCACAGAGAAAAGGAGATTTGCATTTCTAGAGTGAAGGCATCTTTCTCTCTTACGTGTATATGTGAGTCTCTCGATAAGATGTCCTGTTCACTCGTCCGTGTCACGGTCAATTCCCATCGGACCCTGCAGTTGCCAGGAGGGATTGTGACGTGTCTCCATTGGCAAGAAAATGTGGCAGACCCTCTGGAATATCACCCTCCTCTCCGTACTCGGTTCCAGAAATGGCAAGGTAGTCGGGTACCTCTTTCCCCAGCTGGGTTCAACAACTATCAATTTGCACACCCCGGGAAGGGCCGTTCGAGGTGGGACAGAGGTTTTGTTTTCCGGACCCATTAATCTGCTTCTATCTCTTTAATTAGTTAAAGATTCTCCAAAGCTCCCGAATATCATCCCTTGAGGTAGGAGGACGCATTTTCAATTTCCTCCTGCAAATTAGACTGGGGCACGCTTCTCTGGAAATATCAGATAAGGGAAAGGTGCAGAACTCTGGTGCCGAGTTTTTCCCCTTTGCCCCCCGGGAGGTGTGAAAGGAATAGTACTTGAAAGACAGAAGGTCGGTGGGTGTTGTGAATCTTAAAAAGGAGAATTAAAGCCATATCGTGGGGCCTTCACGAGAAGGAGAGCATAGTTTCCTAGAATCAAGGTGCCCGGATGATGTTGGGGACAGTGGCTGCTGTGCCTGGGGACATGCTGGGGTAAAGTGAGTCTTCTCCCACACGTCAACCAGATCCACCAAATGAAGCAAAAGGTCAGGACTCTGACCTGCCCTCTCCCAGCACATGCCGGACATCACAGGGGCCACAGGAGGCCAGGAAGTCACCCTGCTGGCTTACAAGGACTTCACCGTGGAAATCAGAGAAATAAGGGTTAGGGTCTGGGGTGCGTTCTGCTGTGAGTAATATACCGGCTGCCAAACAGCTCCACGAGTAAGTCGGGACAAGGTGGGGCTTTGAGACGTGGGGTGTCCAGGGATGGTTGTCCTGTGTCCCATCCCCCTCCTGTCTGCATCCACCAATCCTGCAGACCCTTCACTCTAGAGACATCATCCTTCACCCCTGCTGCCCGTTGGAATCGCGTGAGAAACGTTAAAATACGGGTGTCCAGGATCAGCCCAGACCAATCACGTCAGGATACCTGCAGGTGGGGAGAGGGAGTGAATATTTTCAAAATTAACAGATGCAATTTGAGAGCAGTTTTGGGCTGGGGGAAGAATTCAGCGGAAAGTACAGAAAGTTCTCATATGTATCTCCTCCCCTACACAATCGCCCCTGTTATTAACATCTTGCCGTCATGTGATCCATTTGTTGCGATCGATGAGTTGATATGGAGACATTATTATCAACTGAAGTCCACGGTTTCCATTAGAGTTCACTGTTTGTGCTGCAAAGTTGTAGGGGTGCTGACAGATACATCACGTCCGTCGGTCCGGCATCCATCATGACGGGATCATCTGGAAATTACCTCAGCTGCACCTGTTCATCTCTCCCTCCCCCCAGAGGCCCGGGAAACCGCTGATCTCATCACAATTTCCATAGTTTTGCCTTTCCCCAAATGTTGCACAGTCAGAACCACACAGGAAGCTGTGGTGGCGGGGGTCTGATCTTTAGAAGGTCTCCAGGAAACTGTTGTGTGCAGCAGTGTGGAAATCGCTAGAGCGTTGCATGGGGTAACCGTGTATTAACTTATCTGAAAGGATTTTCAAGATAATCCAATCCAATCCTTGTACTTCACGCGGGAGAAATATGTCCCGAGAGGAGAGGAGATTGAGTTGACCAAGACCATGAGGCTAGGTGGTGACTCCCAGGTCAGGAACCTTTTAAGTGTATCACATCCTCTTTCCGAGATCAACTGTCCAGTGTGACAAAGTGTTATGTGTACCAAGGCCGTCTGCATTCTAAAACTTATGAATGGGACAGACGTTTTCTGAGGATCACTTCTGGTCTAAGCAGCGCCCCTGGTGCAGTGGACAGAGCCAGAAACCTGACACAGCTGCTGACCCCAGAGAGCGGGGCTTTGTGTGTGTGTGGGGGGGGGGGGGGCCCGGGGCACAGGCACTGTGAGCCACTGCATCATGTGGGGTGAGGCTGGTGACAGCTGGCACCCAAACACGTGCGTACCATTTCAAGAACTTTGCAGTATTAGCCCATCTAATCCTCACCTGAGCCCCACCAGGGGAGGTGGCATTATCACCCCATTTTCCAGATGAGGAACTGAGCACAAGGTGACAGGAAAAATAGAAGACAGAGCCAAGATGGAAACCCACGGGAGCCTGCTCCCTGCATTAAATCGCTCATTGCCGATGCACGAAACCGTTTCTCCCATGTTCTGCAGGATTTGAAACTTATTCGTGTGGACATGGGGCTCTGAATGCCCCCTTCCTCACTGAACAGCCCCATGAGGGCCTGATTCCAGGGACTCTTGTTGGAGGCAGGACACATCGTACCGTGCGTTTTCTCTGAAAAGCGGTCTGCTTTCACACATCAAGTGCTCAAATACCCTGAAAATCCTCTTGCTTGGAACAAAAGATTTGAGCATCTTCACACTCAGTCGACTCTCCAGAGTGAGTAATACCAGCTGCCGTGGTCTCAGGCTCGGTAATTCAAGAACGACTTCATTTGCGGGAGCTTATCTGCCGCTCTGTATTTACTGTTATCGAATGGTTTCTCCTTCATGGGAAAAATGACCCTCCTACCCAGGTCATCTGTGGTGGGCACCTAAATCTGAAGCTCACCCATATGTAAGGCAAGGCAAACAGCATGTCGAACAGAAACTACTTAGTGAAAATGGTATCTTTTTCATTGAATCTGATAAATAATGTAAAGTGTTTGGTAAAAAAAAAAAATCCTAAGCAGGAGCAATTGATATGCCAGTTACCCATAAAAGACAAATAAGAATGTGAGTCGTTAAGAGAGGGGTCTGTGAGTGTCCTTGGGATTAGATGATTGATACTCAGACACCACAAATACCAAGAGCAGGTGCATGAAAGAAACTCTGGGGGGCAACTCAAGAGAGATGTGGGCACCTGATTTCTCTCCTCACACTCTTTATGTAGGAGACACTGCCATATCAGTTTGGTAGCTCAAACAAAATCCCAGGGTTGAGACTCATTGGCCTGTCTTGGTTTGCATGGCTAATCCAAGACCATGGTGTGGGGCAGGGGAATGGAACTTGGTCCTGGGCTCCTTTCTAACAGCAAAGATTCAAAGTAGAGCAGAGGTGGCTCCCCAGGAAATCAGGAGGCTCTCCTGGGAGAAGAGGGTAGACAAATGGGCCAAATAGAAACAACACGTTCTACATTACCTTCCCTACCCGGGGAAGCTTTGGATTGCACTGGGTCACTGGTTCTGGAAGTCAAGCTCACATTCCAGGATCTTCTTTGAGATGGTCATTTCACTTGCCTCCCTAAAAGTGCCATGCTAGGCCAGAAACTTGGTACTGTTGGTGTGGCCAATTATTTTATTTATTATGGGTCCTTTCTGGATGATGATGATGACGATGATGGTGACAACAATGACGATGATGATGATGATGACAGTGATGACGATGAAGGTGATGATGACAATGACAGTGATGACAATGATGGTGATGATGATGATGATAGTGATGACAATGACAATGATGACCATGATGGTGATGACAGTGACGATGACGATGATGATGACAATGACAATGATGACAATGATGGTGATGATGATGATCATGATGATGACGACGACGACCATGATGATGACAATGATGACAGTGGTGACGATGACCATGACAGTGATGATGGTGACGATGATGATGATGACAATGATGACGATGATGGTGATGGTGACAATGATGATGATGACAATGACAATGATGACAATGATGGTGATGATGATGATGATGATGACAGTGATGACGATGACAATGATGACGATGACAGTGATGACAATGATGATGACAATGACGATGACAATGATGGTGATGATGACGGTGATGACAATAATGACGATGACCATGACAGTGATGACAATGATGATGATGACAATGACAATGATGATGAGGATGGTGATGATGATGATGATGGCAGTGATGATGATGATGATGATGAGGATGAAGGTGATGATGACAATGATGACGATGATGACAGTGATGACAATGACGATGATGACCATGACAGTGATGACGATGACGGTGACAATGACGATGATGACTGTGATGGTGACGATGATGACGAGGATGACGATGACAGTGATGATGACAATGATGATGATGATGATGCCATTTACGGAGTGCTATTTGAACTCCTGCCCGATGCGGACCACTTTCCAATTACTGCTCAATTTGATGATAACAATAACCCTGTGAGATGTGCTGTTATTAGTATTATTCCAAATTTACAAATGAGCCTCTGTGTTCTTAACCACTACACCACCTCTCTTGGCCTCAAAGTTATGTCCTCTCCCCAGTCAACCCCGACTCCCGATTCTGCTTTAATTCATAGAAGCGGATGATGTTACAGAAGAAATAAACATGAGAAGCTAAATCTTGAGTGCTGAGGGAAAACCATTTTCTACCCAGCAGGGATTCAGTTCAGGTACAGAGTGATGGTAAGCCCCCAGGGGTCGAGGGAAGGAGCAATGCAGATTTATCTATTTATTAAAGTTTATTTATTTTGAGAGAGAGAGAGAGAAAGCACGCATGGGGGAGGGACAGAGACAGAGGGAGGGAGAGAGAAGCTGAAGCAGGCTCCACACTGTCAGCGCAGAGCCCGATGCATGGACTGTGAGATCATGACCTGAGCCAAAGTTAGACGCTTAACCAACTGAGCCACCCAGGCACCCCAAAATGCAGATCTTTTAAAAAAATTTTTAAAACGTTTTTATTTAGTTTTAAAAGACAGAGAGAGACAGAGCATGAGTGGAGGAGGGGTGGAGAGGGAGGGAGACAGAGAATCTGAGCTGTCAGCACAGAACCCAACACGGGGCTTGAACCCACGAACCGCGAGATCATGACCTGAGCCAAAGTTGGACACTTACCTGACTGAGCCACCCAGGCGCCCCATGACATGAAAAGCCAAAAAGCCCTATGTCTCATAGTAGGGAAGCAAAGTCTCCGAGTGGGATGGCTTCCTGGCTCTGGCCGTGTCTCGCTGTTGTGTGGGCCCTTGACTGGATGGAAGAGGTCGTCTGCATAGGCAGGGCCCCTGCATGAAGACGTGGCATCCAGATTCCTTGGGACATGCCCAACTCACGTTTGCCCAGGAGCCTGAGGGTTAGATGTCCAGGTCAGGATTGACCGACAGGCAATGCGAGATGTTCCTGAAGGAGGTTTGATTCTCTCTAGCTCAATACCGGGTTGATTTGCAGACTGATCCAGAGAGTCATAAAATAAGTCATTGTCCTCTTTTCTCCACTGGTGAAGACCCTTCTAGACCCTTCTTGCTCTTCTGAACTCTTCCAGGGGTTCAGAGTCATATTATGGGTAAAAACATAGGTTCCTGATTCGATATGGAAAGATCTGCTTCTCTTCTGCTTTAACACGGCGTGAACTGATTGTTTAAAGGCTCCGAGGTGTGAGACCAATCCCCCTCTGGGTCTGGGCTCCCGGACTGTGTTCCACCAGACATCATGTGATGTCCCGATGTGTGCAGCTCCTCTCCTGGTGTAGAGGTGACATAAATGACACATTTACCTCCTGACTCGGGGTGGGAGGAGGGATGCTTAATTTGTTAATAATAAGGCACCTGTTCCTACAGACTACCCCCTCCTTCCAAGTGGGCTTCCAAACCCACTCTCTGCCCTGCAATTTTCCAGCAGATGGACCTGTACCAAATAACCAAGTATTTAGGCTCAGTGCTGTGGCCAGGCTTAGCCTTCCCTGGGATTCTGGAGAGGGATGGAGTGGGGCCTCCCGCGAAGCTTAGAGGTTGCAGCAAGGAGCGGCTCAGATCGGGGGTGATAGGCTCTCAAGTCTGAGTCCTCTCGACAGACGGACATGCGCTGGAGCAGGAAGTGTCTTCAAGAAGGCATTCCATTGCCACCCCTGGCCGGGGTGTTTCCGGCCTCTGTAAATTCCAGGTGTCTCACATATAAAATGGGGATGATGATACGGATGTGCTTACAGTGGCTTGGGACAATGGAGACAAGAAATCTGAAGTGCTTGGTACACCGTGTGACGTTTACAAAGCACTCAGTAAATGCTGGCTTGTGCTAGAGAAGGCCGTTTCGCAAAGACATACATAGGGAGCCTGCAGAAAGGGACCGGGCATCTGTGCTCACAGCCCTGACGTGTGTCTGAAGTGACACCTGGCCCCAGACCAAATGCCCATTCTCTCGTGTGTTCCTCAAAACGCTTTCCACGCTGCACCCAGGACACTGAGTCATTCAGTGAGTCGGGCTAAAGTCCTTTGGTTGGTCCTTGACTCCTCTAACTTTCCACTGGGAAAGACCATTGGGTTGCCTTCTAAATATATCTAGAAGTGAACTGCCTACGTCCTCAACGAATATTCTTGTCTAAGACACCTTCACATCTCTTGCCAGGATTATTGCCGTAGCCTCCTCGCTGACCTCCCTTCTGGAGGCTTCTGCCGTCCCTCCCTGTCCCCACCCCTGCCGCCATCAGGAAGCCAACACCTTGGGGTCAAGGTCCTGGTGCATTTGGCTATGGCCGGGCACCTGTGTCTGGAACCAGGCTGTCATTTACTAGGAGCTCGATCGAGATCTACTGGGTGAATGATTTAACCGTTCACACAGCAGGCCATTTTATCATTTTTCTTCTAAAGGTTACGAAGGATATGGTCATCATCCTTTAGCTTTCCAAAAGTCCTGCCATGAAGATTCAAGACACTTTATGCATTTTAAGGTCCTCAGCCTCTCCCGTGGTGAGTGCCAGTCTGCCAGTCCCCAGGCACCAGATGCGACACAATCCTCTTAAATACTAATGCAGCAACATTCTACAGAAGACATGTTTGTCTTCATGTCCAAACATGGACATTCACCTTGTTCAGAAACACCAACAGAGTCCAAAATCAGAGGCGACTCCAGAAAAGTTCTCAAGAGCCAGGAATAAAAAAGAGAGAGAGAGAATCAGGACGAAATCAACCCCATCTTCTGCTTTCCTGCTTCCTCAAGGGGCAGCACAGAACGCCTATCGAAGATCCACTTACCCTCTTGACAGCATCCAAGCTTACAAAACACCACGTACGGATACAGGTGCCACCTTGTAGTTTTTATCTTGGGCTTATTATCAAGTGAAACAGCAAGCAGATTTCGTGCCCTGTCAATCAAAGACAGGATGACCCACACTATACCGATGCCTTGAACATTTTCTAGGCTTACTTTTGTGGGACTTGTAACATTCAGGTCTCCATTTCTCCTTTTCTTACATTTCCCCCCGTCTTTGATATGGATATGCTACTTGAGAGACAAAGATGTCGTTGCTTCTGGGACAAGCATTTGGAAGCCACAAGTGGGGGGGGGCTGCTTTTCTGGGGGGGGGCGACTCTTCTCAAGCATACAATCCTGTCTCAGGAAGGGCTTGCTGATGGTGGGCAGGTGGACGTGCCATGGAGGGGAATTTACTCTGCACACCCTCAGGCTCTCCAACAGGTGGAAAGTTAGAAAGAAATGACCAGGGCTAGTCAGTACGGACTATCCCGCGGATTCAGTACTTGTCGACCTTGATGGATTTTTGAGCCCACGTGACTCAGTGTTCATGTTGCATCATGTCCGAGCTGTTAAGAACCGTAAAATTTCCTTCAGGCCCAAGATTATGAAACAGGCTATGAATTTATGCCTTTGTTGCTATGGTAATTTTTATTTCCACTGTTTTAATAACCTCATCAAATGCAGGCAATCAGAAGCAATGTGGCACCTCTATATAATTTAACTCGAAACCATTCATAATAACTTGCGATGCCGTTTGAAACATTGCATGAGGAAATTAAAAGCAAATAGAAATAAGTCATCTCAAGCCTGAAAACTATAAATATTTGAGGTTGGAGCACAACCACTTCCAGAAAGATCTTTGATGATAGGAACAGATATTTCTAACAAATGGTGCAGAAAAATGATGCCGTATCGGAGAAGAAATACCACCGAGGGCATTTTTTTTTCCTCATCAAAAGAAGAAAAAAGAAACCAGTGCTTTCTAGTTATGAGAACATATACCATAAAGGGGTTTTTCCTCCAGCTTCAGAATATATTTATGATACTTGACCACGAGACCATGAATATTAGCTTGCAAGAATATTGGTAATTAAAACGTATGATTCCTATAGACTGAACTTGCCTCCGAAATTTTACAGTGGGTGAAACTGGCAAGCGTGACGGTTCTCGACGTCGAGTCGTGTGTGTTCTTACACAGACACACACAGACACACACACACACACACACACACAGTCATTCGAATACGTGTTACGAAGAAACTACATCAATGTTGTTTGCTTCCGGTTAATCGTCCTTGCGGGTTTAACGGACAAGGTCGTGTTTGCCTTTCATTAGCGAATGATTCCCGCTGCTCTTGGCGCTCCTTTGGGTCAAGGGAAAGCTGTATTTACGTTCCCACGGGAGGTGGTTCTGGGGGGCTGGAGCGGATTTCAGAGTCAGGACAGAATCCAGCCCTTCACCATCCTGGAAACTCATCATTCTTCTGCTCCAGATGGGGAGCAACGGGAACTGGCCCAGGAGCCGGGCCCTGGGTGTTTTCTGGAATGGCAGAGCCGTGCCCCCCGTCCCCCCCCCTGTCCTGCGCCAGAAATGCGTTTCCCTCCGGCCGGATGGGACAGTGTGAGCTCTTCACGGTGAAGCCTCAGGCCCATGCCAGTGGGCAGCCAGGAGGCCGTGGCTCCTGAGCGATGGGCTACACGGCGGGCAGCGCAGGGAAGGCAGAGTGGATGTGGAAGGGAAACGTGCCACTGAGAGGTAAGAGGCGATGGCGAGTTAATGCTCCCACCCTCCACCTGAGGGGCACCCTCTGAATACCAATCACCGCACGGGGCTTGGGATCCGCGGTGGCCACTGTCAGGTGCCTGCCCTCCCTCCGTGAGCCCTCTTTCCCTTCTTGAGAGAGCCCTCCTATTGTTAAGGTGCCTTCTCCTCTCCCACACGGCCACAGCGGGTAGAGGCAGCCGACTCCAGCCCCAGCCCCAGACTCACATCCTTAGTTGGATAAGGTTTGTCAGATTCCCATGGCAACTGTCATCGGCCCACGTAGGAGCACATCACCTCAGCTGATGCAAATGGAAGGATGATTGAGCGAGTTTCCAGTGCATCTCTGTGTCTGCCCACACGTGTGTGCCACGTACTGGGATAAATCCCAGGGCAAGAAAGCTCTTTCAAGCGCAGGAAAGAGAGAAGAGAGGTGGAAAATGCCGTTTACCTGATGCCCGTTCTCTGTTTCTTCAAAATCAAAACCTGTCTTATTCAGGTACCCTATGCCCAACATCTCCTGCAATCAAATGTACCCTGTTATTAAGTGATGGATAAGGGAAGTGTTCTGGAAGGCGCCCTAGAAAGCCTCCCTAAATGGAGTAGTTGAAGGTGACAGGTGTAGCCCGTTTGGTTCTCCTGCCTCCAACCCTTTCTGGCCACCTGGAATGTGGATGTAATGACTGGAGCACCGACAGCCGTTTTGGGTAACCTTGACTTTGAGTTGTATCAGTGGACCAGACACACAGAAGTCAGGGAGGCACCCCGCTATTCCTTTTTCATTGATTTTGCTCCTTCTGCTGATCCACTGGAACATTTTTCTGACTGAAGAGCTGTTAGGGAAGGAACTTCATTTGCTTTCAAACTTCCTTGATTGATCACTTTGGGTGGAGAAAATACGACCTCAAAGGTGTGCTGTAAAAAGAGCTAAGGAAGGAGGGGAAACAAAACGGTTTTGCAGACAGAGGAGGTGAGGATCTGGGCATTGGGAAGAAGAGTAAGAAAGGAGAGAAAAACGAAAAGGAGCTGGAAGAAGAGAGAAAGTCTAAGCAACCGGCAAAAATGGCGAGTAATGGAGATCTCCGGTGGGGTTGTGGAGGTCGACATATAATCACATTCAAGTGTGGGCTTTTTTACTCGTTCACGAATTCAATGGGTGTTTGTTGAGTCTGTTCTCTGCCCGGTGCTTACTGGGCACCGGGGCCACAGAGAAGGATAGGACCAAGTCTGTTCCTGGAGCCCGGGATATCATCCAGGGTGGAAAATGCAGATGGTGGGTGCAAAAACTTCACATTACGATGCGTGCCGGGAAGGCCAGACGCGGGATGTTGAGCACGGTGGTCCAGGCGGCTGCGGGCAGGTTCTCTGAGGGTCCGGAAGTGACCTCTCTGAAAACGTCAGAGGGAAGCTGAGACAGCGAGACGAGGAGCCCGTGGTGGGGAGCTCCGGGCGTGTCTCTGGAGGGTGATGGAGAGGAGTAGGGACACGGCCGCCTGTCCCGGGACAGGTTTGTTCCTGCTGCGCGAGGAGCCCACATGTTCACTCTTCGAACTGTGTTTCTCCATTTCACTTTGGAGAGACAAAACAATCACATTTATACCCAAATCGTTTCATTTACTTCCCAGGCTTAGGGAAAAAAAAAAAATGGTAACAACATGTCTTCTGTCCCCCCGGGGGCCCGGACTCCGCAGGGCAAGGGGTGTCTGTGGAGGACGGGCCCTGGAGCCGCATCGGACAGGGGCCGGAGGTCGTCAACGGACTTGGACTGTGATCGTGTTGTTTCTGGAACTCATCGAGCACACCGAGACCAGACAACAGACAGGAAACTATCTTCTTTTCTGCCCCCGGGTCCCATGTAATTGAGACCAAACGTCTGAAGCCAGCAGCTGGCCAAGCGTCCTCTTCGGTCATCACCTCTCAGAAACCCCTGCGGCCGAGGCCCCCAGACAGCCGCTGGCCCTGCACGCTGGCCCTGCCCGGTGGCCGCTGGCCCGACCCTCCTGCAGGGATCTGGGGGCAGCCCAGGGAGGTGCGGGGAGAGGGGGCCGAGCGGTAGCCCCCAGTCCTGCTCCTCTTTTGTCAAATAACCTCACTTTTCCTCTTGAGCAACCGATCTCAGAACTCAGCGTGGGTTCTGACCGAGGGAGGAGCCTGCCCCACAGGCGTCCCTGAGGCCCCAGTGGCGGGGGCCACCTCACCTCAGTTTGCTCTCCTCTGGACCCCATTCACACAGAGCTAGGCTGTCTAAAGGGACAGCAGAGGGGCGCCCGGGTGCCTCAGTCGGTTCAGCGTCCGACTTCAGCGCAGGTCATGATCTCACGGTTCGTGGGATCGAGCCCCGCGTTGGGCTCTGTGCTGATGGCTCAGAGCCTGGAACCTGTTTCTGATTCTGGGTCTCCCTCTCTCTCGCCCCTCCCCCCCCCTCTCAGAAATAAATATACATTAAAAATAAAGAGAAAGCAGACAGGGGTCCTGCTCCCATGGCTGGCCCCCCACCCCGCCCTTACCCCACAGTGCCGCACGTGACTTGTGCATACCGATAAGACCTGCCCTGATATTCAGGGGCCTCCGTGTAAGAGCCCCGCTTCTGCGGCCAGCTCCCCCAACTGAAATAAAGAAAAGCAATACACTACTTCATCCCTGGGAAAAGCAAACCCCCAAAGCTGACTTTTTGAGCAGTGAGTTTGAAGATACCCAATGTCCGGTTACCGCTCTAACTTCAAATGCAGCTCCTCTAAGGACAGAACTTCCTAAAGAAAGAATCCCTCCCTGGGGCCTCTGGACGCATGGCCCCTAGAAATAACCTCGGGGGCTTCAGCACAGCTCTCTCCTCCTCCCGCCGACCTGCACGTCTGTGTCTCTTCTACCTGTGATGCCACACGACCCCCCCCCCGTCCTTGAGCCCTAACCTTGAAGCCCCTGTTATCTTTAGGGACGTGGAGATACCACCGCTGGGGGCTCTGATGCTGCTACAGGGCTGAGGACAGCGTGTCCCGCCCTGTTAGACAAGGAGTGAGAAGGGGCTTGAGGACGGTGTCCCTGTCCTCTGACCCCCTCAGGCACTTGCCCCTCTGCTGACCACCGTCTCCTGCCTAGGGGAGTCTTGGGGTCCTTGCCTGAAGCCTGGGACACAACCTTGAGCAGCCCGCCTGTCTTTGCCTCTCTGCCCACTTCCAAATCACCCCACACCCTGCTCCCCAGGGGTGCCTGCTCCCTGCCGCCTCCGTGGCCAAGGAGAGCACCCAGCCTTCCCTTCCCAGGGTCCAGATGTGCCCGCCCCGGCTCCAGTGCCCGGTTCCCACCGCCCCAGCCCATGTTTCCACGCCTGAGCAGCTCATCACGGCACTCCTGGCCTCACAGTGCCCACGTCCACTGTCACACCTTGTGCACTCGACACCTGTCTGTTTGCTGAGCGGATACACGAGCGTGCAGGGAAAGCGCTGTTGGGACTGAGGTCTCTGGGACTGCCAGTCCTGACAGGCCTGTCCGGTTTCTGTTTTCTTATTTTGTCTTTTGCTCGGGTCCGCGTGGGGACGTTCTCACGGAACGTGTTGCCAACGAGAGCTGACGAGAGCTTCTGCCCCTCGTCACGCGCACGCCGTGGCACTTGGGGGCAGTGTGGCGCTCAGTCCGGCCTCCGCCTGAGGGGATACCGCGCTGGATTTGAAACCACTGCTCTTGGGTCCCGCGTGTGCTGTGACTTCCCGATGCTCCATTCGGGAGCCTTCAATAACTCATCTGGTTAATATTTTCACTGAAACGAAGCAGAGAAATTCAAGAGGTTCCCACACTCGGGAAGTAAGGACAAGCCTGATGTTGACTGTCTCTGCTCCGGAACAGGGCCACGAAAGCCTCAGGGGCCCGCCTGCCTGAGTGCGGGGGCCTCGGGACCAGGCCGGGTCCTGGGATGCAGGGCCCCACTCTGTGCTGAGCGCACCAAGAAACTGAGGGCTGGGCAGGCCGGGGACGGCCCCTCAGAGGGGGCCTCCTCCAAGGCTAGACGGGGACACGAGGGTCCGGGAGCCCACTTTCCAGCCCTGGGGACGCTTGGGTCCTCAGTAGCAGAGGAGAGGCTTTGCTATGCTGTCCAGGGCCCTGACTCTGAAATGCCACCAGTGACACAGTCCTCTGTGAACGATGGAATGCAGTTCATCCGGCCCCCCAAAAAAATCTGAAGATCTGGGGTAGCTCAAAGCAGAATGGAAACACTCACGCTTCCTGAGATGAAGCTTAGCACTCCTATATTGCTACTTTAAGCCTTCTCCCAGTACGTGCATGTACGTACACGCCTCTGACAGATCGTTGACGCAAAAGGCATTAAGCCCAACACGCGTGTATTTCCTCGTGATGATGTTGTGAACGCCTGGATCACCTTATTGCTCTCAATTTCTCACTCTCTTCCTTCCACACGTGAAAATAAACGTCACGGCCCCCACTCCATGTGACTTTGGGGTTCCTCCTGCTAATCTTGACCCGTTGATTTGGGGCTTCGTGACACAACGCTCTTAGCGATGGGACGTTAGCGATGCCGACGCGGGAAACAACTGAAAATGTGCTGTTCGGCGTGACCAGCCTCGGTGGGCCTCTGCTATCCGCCAGGGGAAAAACCACGTCCTGCACGGCTTCTGGCCCAAAGAACACAGGCAGCGTGTGGGTGTGCAACAGCTGACACGGCCGCTGTTCACACGCAGCAAGCGAGGGAAGGGAGTGCCTGTGGCTGCAGGCACTGACCTTTGCGGGTTGCACCTTACACGGCATTTTGGCCGCGAGAGCTGGTCATAAAGCATCTCACCATGTCGATGAAAAGACTTCCATAGTCTTTTCAAAGATGTGGATTGTCGCCTGCGTTTGGGGAATAACGACACATTCCCGTAAAACGTGGTTAAGTGCTTTCCACAGAGCCTACCTACCAGGGTAAGTGCTGGATAATCGCAGTCGTCGTTAAAATGATCCTTGTATTTATTTCACCAGCCCTTATGGTTGAACACTCGGGTTCTTTCCAGTATTTCCATAGGAGCCCCAGAAGAGTTGCCTCCAAGCTCCCTGGCACAGGACGGGGGCTGTGGGTCCCTGGAGGGACGATGGTCTAGGGAAGTGGAGTCTTCGACGGACCCTCAATCCAATGCACGGTGGACCGTTTCACCACGTTTAAAATCTTCCCGATAAGTAAGGAATCGGAGTCCGCTGCAAACATCACAACTTCAAAACAACATGGCGGGACTGTTTTGGAGGCACGTGGCTCGCCGTGACCCAGCCAGCACTCAGCAGCCGGAGCCGGTGTGTGGCTCGTAGGGCCATCAGGGACCCAGGTTCTCCCTCCTTCTCTTCCGAAGTCAGAGATACCTCAACCCTCTGGGCTTTTCGGCCGGCATGTGTACAAGCAGGGAAGTGATGAAACCCACCCACCAGGCTGCGATGAGGGTTATATGAGGGTTGGTTCGCATAAAATGTTCATGTGAGCGTTGTCCGGCAAAAAGTCAGGATTCAGTGAATTTAAGTCGCCGTCCTCACCATGCCCGTCATCGCCATTGTCACCGCCATCGTCATCACTATTTTTGTCACCATCGCTACTTTTTTTTTAAGGTCTCATCTGCTTCTGTTCCGATGACAGAGTAGTTGAATAAAATGTGGGGCTTGTAGGGGCGCCTGGGTGGCGCAGTCGGTTAAGCGTCCGACTTCAGCCAGGTCACGCTCTCGCGGTCTGTGAGTTCGAGCCCCGCGTCGGGCTCTGGGCTGATGGCTCAGAGCCTGGAGCCTGTTTCCCATTCTGTGTCTCCCTCTCTCTCTGCCCCTCCCCCGTTCATGCTCTGTCTCTCTCTGTCGCAAAAATAAATAAACGTTGAAAAAAAAAATTAA
>NW_024412422.1:16867297-16902940 GCF_014898765.1 Herpailurus yagouaroundi
CCATGGCTGGCCCCCCACCCCGCCCTTACCCCACAGTGCCGCACGTGACTTGTGCATACCGATAAGACCTGCCCTGATATTCAGGGGCCTCCGTGTAAGAGCCCCACTTCTGCGGCCAGCTCCCCCAACTGAAATAAAGAAAAGCAATACACTACTTCATCCCTGGGAAAAGCAAACCCCCAAAGCTGACTTTTTGAGCAGTGAGTTTGAAGATACCCAATGTCCGGTTACCGCTCTAACTTCAAATGCAGCTCCTCTAAGGACAGAACTTCCTAAAGAAAGAATCCCTCCCTGGGGCCTCTGGACGCATGGCCCCTAGAAATAACCTCGGGGGCTTCAGCACAGCTCTCTCCTCCTCCCGCCGACCTGCACGTCTGTGTCTCTTCTACCTGTGAT
Source organism: Herpailurus yagouaroundi (assembly GCF_014898765.1). NCBI lineage: Eukaryota > Metazoa > Chordata > Mammalia > Carnivora > Felidae > Herpailurus > Herpailurus yagouaroundi. The sequence goes on from NW_024412422.1 coordinate 16,867,694, forward strand.
GCCACACGACCCCCCCCCCCGTCCTTGAGCCCTAACCTTGAAGCCCCTGTTATCTTTAGGGACGTGGAGATACCACCGCTGGGGGCTCTGATGCTGCTACAGGGCTGAGGACAGCGTGTCCCGCCCTGTTAGACAAGGAGTGAGAAGGGGCTTGAGGACGGTGTCCCTGTCCTCTGACCCCCTCGGGCACTTGCCCCTCTGCTGACCACCGTCTCCTGCCTAGGGGAGTCTTGGGGTCCTTGCCTGAAGCCTGGGACACAACCTTGAGCAGCCCGCCTGTCTTTGCCTCTCTGCCCACTTCCAAATCACCCCACACCCTGCTCCCCAGGGATGCCTGCTCCCTGCCGCCTCCGTGGCCAAGAAGAGCACCCAGCCTTCCCTTCCCAGGGTCCAGATGTGCCCGCCCCGGCTCGAGTGCCCGGTTCCCACCGCCCCGGCCCATATTTCCACGCCTGAGCAGCTCCTCACGGCACTCCTGGCCTCGCAGTGCCCACGTCCACTGTCACACCTTGTGCACTCGACACCTGTCTGTTTGCTGAGCGGATACACGAGCGTGCAGGGAAAGCGCTGTTGGGACTGAGGTCTCTGGGACTGCCAGTCCTGACAGGCCTGTCCGGTTTCTGTTTTCTTATTTTGTCTTTTGCTCGGGTCCGCGTGGGGACGTTCTCACGGAACGTGTTGCCAACGAGAGCTGACGAGAGCTTCTGCCCCTCGTCACGCGCACGCCGTGGCACTTGGGGGCAGTGTGGCGCTCAGTCCGGCCTCCGCCTGAGGGGATACCGCGCTGGATTTGAAACCACTGCTCTTGGGTCCCGCGTGTGCTGTGACTTCCCGATGCTCCATTCGGGAGCCTTCAATAACTCATCTGGTTAATATTTTCACTGAAACGAAGCAGAGAAATTCAAGAGGTTCCCACACTCGGGAAGTAAGGACAAGCCTGATGTTGACTGTCTCTGCTCCGGAACAGGGCCACGAAAGCCTCAAGGGCCCGCCTGCCTGAGTGCGGGGGCCTCGGGACCAGGCCGGGTCCTGGGATGCAGGGCCCCACTCTGTGCTGAGCGCACCAAGAAACTGAGGGCTGGGCAGGCCGGGGACGGCCCCTCAGAGGGGGCCTCCTCCAAGGCTAGACGGGGACACGAGGGTCCGGGAGCCCACTTTCCAGCCCTGGGGACGCTTGGGTCCTCAGTAGCAGAGGAGAGGCTTTGCTATGCTGTCCAGGGCCCTGACTCTGAAATGCCACCAGTGACACAGTCCTCTGTGAACGATGGAATGCAGTTCATCCGGCCCCCCCAAAAAAATCTGAAGATCTGGGGTAGCTCAAAGCAGAATGGAAACACTCACGCTTCCTGAGATGAAGCTTAGCACTCCTATATTGCTACTTTAAGCCTTCTCCCAGTACGTGCATGTACGTACACGCCTCTGACAGATCGTTGACGCAAAAGGCATTAAGCCCAACACGCGTGTATTTCCTCGTGATGATGTTGTGAACGCCTGGATCACCTTATTGCTCTCAATTTCTCACTCTCTTCCTTCCACACGTGAAAATAAACGTCACGGCCCCCACTCCATGTGACTTTGGGGTTCCTCCTGCTAATCTTGACCCGTTGATTTGGGGCTTCGTGACACAACGCTCTTAGCGATGGGACGTTAGCGATGCCGACGGGGGAAACAACTGAAAATGTGCTGTTCGGCGTGACCAGCCTCGGTGGGCCTCTGCTATCCGCCAGGGGAAAAACCACGTCCTGCACGGCTTCTGGCCCAAAGAACACAGGCAGCGTGTGGGTGTGCAACAGCTGACACGGCCGCTGTTCACACGCAGCAAGCGAGGGAAGGGAGTGCCTGTGGCTGCAGGCACTGACCTTTGCGGGTTGCACCTTACACGGCATTTTGGCCGCGAGAGCTGGTCATAAAGCATCTCACCATGTCGATGAAAAGACTTCCATAGTCTTTTCAAAGATGTGGATTGTCGCCTGCGTTTGGGGAATAACGACACATTCCCGTAAAACGTGGTTAAGTGCTTTCCACAGTGCCTACCTACCACGGTAAGTGCTGGATAATCGCAGTCGTCGTTAAAATGATCCTTGTATTTATTTCACCAGCCCTTATGGTTGAACACTCGGGTTCTTTCCAGTATTTCCATAGGAGCCCCAGAAGAGTTGCCTCCAAGCTCCCTGGCACAGGACGGGGGCTGTGGGTCCCTGGAGGGACGATGGTCTAGGGAAGTGGAGTCTTCGACGGACCCTCAATCCAATGCACGGTGGACCGTTTCACCACGTTTAAAATCTTCCCGATAAGTAAGGAATCGGAGTCCGCTGCAAACATCACAACTTCAAAACAACATGGCGGGACTGTTTTGGAGGCACGTGGCTCGCCGTGACCCAGCCAGCACTCAGCAGCCGGAGCCGGTGTGTGGCTCATAGGGCCATCAGGGACCCAGGTTCTCCCTCCTTCTCTTCCGAAGTCAGAGATACCTCAACCCTCTGGGCTTTTCGGCCGGCATGTGTACAAGCAGGGAAGTGATGAAACCCACCCACCAGGCTGCGATGAGGGTTATATGAGGGTTGGTTCGCATAAAATGTTCATGTGAGCGTTGTCCGGCAAAAAGTCAGGATTCAGTGAATTTAAGTCGCCGTCCTCACCATGCCCGTCATCGCCATTGTCACCGCCATCGTCATCACTATTTTTGTCACCATCGCTACTTTTTTTTTAAGGTCTCATCTGCTTCTGTTCCGATGACAGAGTAGTTGAATAAAATGTGGGGCTTGTAGGGGCGCCTGGGTGGCGCAGTCGGTTAAGCGTCCGACTTCAGCCAGGTCACGCTCTCGCGGTCTGTGAGTTCGAGCCCCGCGTCGGGCTCTGGGCTGATGGCTCGGAGCCTGGAGCCTGTTTCCGATTCTGTGTCTCCCTCTCTCTCTGCCCCTCCCCCGTTCATGCTCTGTCTCTCTCTGTCGCAAAAATAAATAAACGTTGAAAAAAAAATTTTAAAAAAATAAAAGTCATTTGCTAGACGGATGGGCAAGACATAACCTCTGGCGGCTTTTTTTTTTTTTTTTGCTCTCTTTTTATTAATGATGAAGTTGAATTTTCGTTATTCATAAATTTTCTCAAACATGTATTTTCTCAAGTGTGTATTTCCCATATCGTCTTATTTTCATTTCTGATTTGCTTGTTCTTGCCCTTCATCCAGTTTTTATTCAAGCGTTTGCATTTATATGGGTTGATTTATAAATGTTCTTTCTATATTAGGGATGCAAATGCCTTGTCTTCTCTATTACAAGTATTTCCCCAGGTTTTCCCCCCCGTTTTAGTGTATTTATAATGCATTTTAATAAACAGAAGTTTGAAAATGTCATAGACTCACACATGTAGGCTGTCCTTTATGGCTTATTAGTTTTCTCTTAGGATAGAAAATACTATTAGATAACCATACACCCTCCATTTTTTATGTTTATTAAAATGGGATTACACGGTAATGTAGTAACTTATTTATTTCTGTTCGTTCCCGGTAGTTTATTTTTCTAGCCCAGCACATGGGTTTTCTCGTGGCACAAATGGGGAAATAATGGACGAAGAGAGTCTGTCCTGTGTGTCCCTGGGGAGAGCCTGCTCGCGGCTCGCTGTGTCCCCACCTGTCTTGCTTCGCTGGCTTCGAGCATCCAGGGGAGACAGCGGGACACGTTAGCAGGGTGAGCTAGCGTGCGCGTCCAGGAGCAAAGGGCTGCTGGGCTGTGTGCCCCGGGGACGTGGGGACAGGGCCGGGCTCAGGGGTGCCCGTCCAGCGCAGCTGAGGAGCAGGGGGGTGCAGAGGCCCGCGCGGTTCACTGGGGGGCGCCCCCGAGGCGGCTCGCGGACTCCTCTCTCGCCTGCACGGTGCCCTGGAGCCTCTGCACATCTTCTGCGCCCTCGAGGCTGGTGGAAGAGGGCGGTGTGGGTACAGCAGCTGGGCCTAGAGATTTCAGAAGCTGGATGAGGGCACCAGGGACCTGGGGCCGCTCCCAGCTCCGAGCGGGCCAGGCCCTGCACGACCGCGCGGGTCGGTGGGCGGGCTGAGAAAACCCTAACTCGAGTTAGCGCTAAAGGCTACCAATAAAAACGAACGCGTATACAGAAAACGGAAAACTTAGGGTGGCTTTCCTTTTTGTAAAACAATAGGCATTCACTTCCTCGTTTTATTGTTTTCTTTTCTAGCTTAATCGGCATAAAATTGACACATCAAAAGTATGTATGTTAAAAGCGTGCAGCTTCATGTGTTGATATGCGTGCACATCGTGATGGAAATGCCGCAGTCAAGCGAGGGAACCCCTCCATCAACCTCATATAGTTAGTTTTCTTTTCCTTTTTATTTTGCGGTGAGAACGCTGAAGATCTGTCCTCTTGGAAAGTTTCAAACATGCAATACGTTCCTATTAAGTATAGTCACATTGAGATATATATATATATAGCTTTTTCATTTGTTAAAGCTCTTTATAGGTTAATAATATTAGTATATCAGAATATGCAGTTGATGGACATTCGGGTTGTCTCTACATTCTGGCTTGTGTGAAGGGTGCTGCCATGGACATTCGGGTACAAATTTTTGTTTGAATGCATTGTACAATAGGGATAAACCTCACAAACGCTATGCAAAGAGGGTCACATACTTTATGATTCCATTTATATGAAACATCCAGAATGGGGAAATCTATAAAGACAGAAAGTGGATTAGTGGGTGGGGGGGGGGGGGCGGTGAGCACTTCCTGAATGGGAAGGGGGTTGCCTTTGGAATCAAGAAAATGTCTGGGATGGGGCGCCTGGGTGGCTCAGTCGGTTGAGCGCCTGACTTCGGCTCGGGTCATGATCTCGCCGGTCTGTGAGTTCCAGCCCCGCGTCGGGCTCTGTGCTGACAGCTCAGTGCCTGGAGCCTCCTTCAGATTATGCTTCTCCTTCTCTCTCTGCCCCTCCCCTGCTCTCTCTTTCTCTCTCTCAAAAATAAACAAACATTAAAAAAAAATTTTTTTTAAAGAACTTTAAAAAGAAAATGTCTGGGAACCAGGTAAAGGCGACAGATGTACCACATTGTGAATGTAGTAAAAGCCACTGGATTGCTCATTTGAAAGTTGTTAGCAGTTAACTTTACGTCATGTGAATGTCACCTTCACACACGCACACGCGCACACGCACACATGGCTTGAGGCAAGGGACAGTGCACGATCTATTTCTAAAACCCTCTCCTGTGTCTCTGGAACACAGGAGCCATTCAATAAATGTTTGAACTAAATTACAGAAATTAGAATTAGGTCATGTCTAAAACCCATTTCAGGTCTAATATTTCATATTATCTATTGTGTAGATGACCAAAGAACAGCCATCATCCCTAATTTAAGATGTGGGAGATGTCGGGCTGCTGGTTCCATGGTAATTCACGGCCCAGGCACCTGTGGTAAAAGTTCTTCGTGATTTATTAAACCTGCTTATCTTCTGTGCGCATAATCCAGCTCAGCTAGCCCGGGGAGCGGCTCAGAAGGTACGCAGACTTGCAGTCGGCAACCTGCACTCTTCCTTTGCGTGGGCACGGAGTCTGTTACTGGGTTGTGCTGTCTGGATCACAGCGTGTCTACACAGGCTGCTGGGCTTGGAGTCAGGCCGCGGGAAGAGGTGTGCAGCATTAGCCGGGGGGACAACACCCACCTTCCCAGCACCGCCCCTGAGCTCTCGATGGCTCGGCGCAATAAAGACGTACTTCTCAACCAGGTCCGATGTGAGTTGGGCAGCTCTTTTCTGTCTTGTGGCTCCTGCAGTGACCCACATCCCAGGTCACCCAGGTTCGTCCCCGCGTTAGGGCCCCAAAACCCACATTGCAAAAATTCTTCCCTGGGACACAAAAAGTCCTACTTTTTGGTGACCAGTGTGGAAGGTGGGGGGAGGTCTAGAACCCATAAGGTGCCATAAGGGCACCTTAAAATAGGGGCTGACAGCAGCCTCGTTCTTGGTGCCAAATGGAAATAATTTGGGGTTGGGCAAGGTAGAGAGGTGTTCGTGAAAACGTACACAGAGAGTAAATCTCATGCGTCCAGGAAATAACCTCTGAAGCGACAAAAGCATCTCCGCCTCCCAGAGAGGCACCAATGCTCATTTGCAAATGGAGACCGGTGAGTTAGGTTGGCATATCACGTGCACACACACACACAACATGCCATTCCCTCGCTTGCTCTAGGAGACTGAGCAAAGCTACATTTCCTGCTTTAGCAGCTGTAAGTGAAACGTCTTCTGGGCACACAAACAGGGGTCCCCTTCCCCGTAGAGTCCATTCGAGCAGTTCTTACCAAGGACCATGCTTTGTATACTACGTCAAGCGATGTAAGCAATCACAACAACCACAAGAACGTGCTCCTTCTAGCTCTTAGATAGTTTGCTTCAAAAACAAACAAAAACAAACAAACAAAAAAAACCGACGTTCACAATGTTTTGATCGCCATGAAAAATTTAAGAAAACCCTGTAAATTATAAAACAGGACTTTTTCCATCTCGTCTCAATGCAAAGTAGATTTTGTTCAACTATATGCATATTCAGCCTCTGGGGGTATGGAGATTTTCATAAATTGCGTTCCGCTTGTAAATACTCATCCAAGAAAATAGTCATTACCTGGGGCGCCTGGGTGGCGCAGTCGGTTGAGCGTCCGACTTCAGCCGGGTCACGATCTCGCGGTCCGTGAGTTCGAGCCCCGCGTCAGGCTCTGGGCTGATGGCTCAGAGCCTGGAGCCTGTTTCCGATTCTGTGTCTCCCTGTCTCTCTGCCCCTCCCCCGTTCATGCTCTGTCTCTCTCTGTCCCCAAAATAAATAAACTTTGAAAAAAAAATTTAAAAAAGAAAATAGTCATTATCTGCTGAAAGTCCTGCACACTTTGTCCACAACTCTTGCTGAACGAGAGTGGGACTTGGTTACCTGTGACATCGAGGGGTGCTTCTTGCAAGTTTTGGGTCACTGTGCAGAAGCACCTAGTAAAAGTTTTACTTTGTAGAAATGGAGGCAGGTGGCTTTCTAAGACAGGTGCCTACAGAAGCCCTAAAATCAAATTTTCAAAGTGTGGGACAAGAAAAGCATCTTTCTCTAATTTGAAAATAGACTGAGGTTGAGAGCAGAGCAAAGGATACATTAAAACAGAAATCCACCTGTTTTCTTAATACTGTTTGATGATCTTCAAAGAGGGCACAGGAGCCGAGGAAAGAGGAAATGACTCACTTGCGTTGGTCAGGGTTATGTGGGGTTGTGACCATAGCTCTTTATAAGGAAAAAAAAAAAAAGACTTTCTCTTTAAAAGAAAAAAAAAAAAAGCAAGGAAGTGCTTCAGACCTCAAGAGAAGGTCGCCAAAAAAAAAAGGGCAGCCAAGTTAAATGGGACTTTCTCAATTTCTGTACAAAATCTCTTACTTATTTTGACTCCAACTTTGATTTCAAGACTTCAAACTGCCCGTTCGATCTTAAATCATTATCTCTGAGAAGAGAAGTTTAATGCATGATGATATCTAATGTGCCTCAGGGTTTTTATTTTTATGTTTTTTTAAATATTTATTTATTGATTTTTGAGAGAGAGAGAGAGAGAGAGAGAGAGAGCCCAAGCAGGGGAAGGGCAGAGACAGAGGGAGACACAGAATCGGAAGCAGGCTCCGGGCTCCAAGCCGTCAGCACAGAGCCCGATGTGGGGCTCGAATTCACAAACTGTGAGATCACAGCTTGAGCCGAAGTTGGATGCTTAAATGCCTGAGCCCCCCAGACGCCACCGCACTTCAGGGTTTTTATAAAGGATGAGACATTTTAAATCCGGAGAGACAGCAGGAAGCAACAACGGATGCGAAGAACCTGATTGACAGACAACTGGTCTACCCCAGACCAACAATGCCGTGACACAGGGTGAAGGAGGGCTTTTGGAGAGCTGGAAAGGGATCCTACGGTCTAAGAGCCTGCGGCCTGTGGCCTGTAGCTTGGGCCACGTCACGTGGACTTGGAAATTGCAAAATGGAAGTCCGAGTGAGTTCTATCACTGGCTGTACTTGGGTCCCCCGCCTCATGCTGAGGCCACTGGCCATTCCGAGAGCTCTGGAAGGGAGCCTCCCTGGAGAACAGCCACGCTACGATGAGACATGCCTTTTCCTCCCACTGGTGAAACGATCACATCTTCCAATTCCTTTGTGTCCGATTTAATTTCAGGGCAGGGTATCAGGCCTGAGTTATGCGCTGTCACCACTGCCTGCCGACGCGTGGGAGCCAGGTGCTGGGCAAAACGGGGGGCAGGGCTCCTGAACCCACAATGGGGCTGGTTTCCAGAGAGATGGTTTCATTTAGCAGAAATCCCGCTTTGTCTTCCTCCTTTGTGAGACGCATCTCTCACGTGCTCGCTTGCAAACCCTCACGGCTGCGATGGGCTCTTTCCAGCCGCTGTTTCAAAACCACACGATGAAAGTCCCCAGTCTACATTCTTTGGTCCAAGGGCCTTGCCCCGGGCTCCTGGCCACCTTTGCTTCTGGCCTTTACAGCTGTGGCCTTTGAAGACCACTGTCCAGGAGACAGCTTCTGGCTCCCTCGCTAAGCGCAAGGTCAACGTGGCAATGAGGGCCAAATACAGCCGCCCAGCGTGGAGACAACCGGGGCGCTGGAAACACACCCAGGAAGTCGTCTTTCTGTGTACGACCTCGTCAGGGCAGCGTCCCCGTCCTGAGGTCCTGAGATACCATGCGCCCATCCCAAGCTGGCCCCTCCCTCTCGGGCCAGGGGAGGCATGGGGAGGGGAGGCTCCAGGCAGCACAGGCCCCTGGAAGCCAGTATTTGAGTGTGGTTGTCGGTGGGGTCGCCTTCTGCCCGCTGTCTCCCTCTTGGCACGTGATGCCCTAGATGGTGCTGTTGTGACAGCCTGGGCCCTGGAGTGTGGGGCCAACGTGGCACTCAGCCCTCTCGCCCGTGCCCAGCGGAGGCGCGCAGAGGGGAGGCGCAGCCTCTGCAGTGAGGCAGAGAGGGACCAGAACACAGCCCAGAGTATTCCGACTACAGCGGTGTAGCTGATAAGGGACGCGGGACCCCAAGGATCTCAACGCCAGGCCTTAGAGACAGGCCTTCTCAACCAGAAACCCTCCGGCCACAGTGGCCATTGGATGTGGAGATAGGGTTCATGTCCCAAACATTCACAGAGGGGACCCCCACAGCGGCACGTGTGCAGAATCACCCAGAACAAGCCCAGAATCACCCAACCGCCCCAGATGGTCACGGGCGTCTGCACATCGTCCCCTCTGCCATCCCGCACACCTGTGCAGGCCGTGCTAAGCATTCTGTCTTCCACGATTACATCTGGGCATGTCTAGACCCCCTTGACATGTGGGGAAATGGAAACCAAGGAAGGCGAAAAGATCGGACCACGAATTAGACACGTTTTGGCGAAAGCAAACTGACAAACCCAGAAAGGGGACTGTTTACGAAAGGCGTCCTGCAGGAGTCAGGTCTCTCGGAAAGGGTAGAGCAAATAGTCACTCCACTACGTTAGCACTCAGTGGGTTGGACCCATGTGCACGGGCTTGGCAGAAGTCCCGGAGGTCACTCGGCGCTCTGCAGGGGGCGGGCGCACAAGTGGGGGTGCTGCCCGCAACTTCCAGAAAGGCCGCTCAAAGGGAGATAACTCAGCCAGGAGTCACACCCCCTGATTCCTCACCCTTTCTATTCTGCTGCCTGGAATCCACACGTAAGAGCTGGGGCTTCGGCAGCTGTCTCAGACCTTGGAGTGACCTCGTACCCTCTGTGTCGTTTACAAAGCCCTCCTTCGCTGCACCTCCGTTCTGTGTGGGCTTAGGAACCTGTGCAGGCTGAGCGAAACTTTCTCTGATTTGCCCGCTTGGAAATAACGCTATGTGAACACCTGCAAATGTTTTTCTCCCTACCTCTTCTAGGTTTATCATCAGTGTTCACCCTGCAGCATGTTTTCCGATGTCTTTCCGATTGCACTGTTTGCTGTTGGAGGTCGTTAACTATGTCTGATTAATCTTGTATAAATATATGGTATGCATCTTAAATTTAACATATTTAATCAACCATTAATAAGTAATAATAGGGGCGCCTGGGTGGCGCAGTCGGTTAAGCGTCCGACTTCAGCCAGGTCACGATCTCGCGGTCCGGGAGTTCGAGCCCCGCGTCGGGCTCTGGGCTGATGGCTCGGAGCCTGGAGCCTGTTTCCGATTCTGTGTCTCCCTCTGTCTCTGCCCCTCCCCCGTTCATGCTCTGTCTCTCTCTGTCCCAAAAATAAATAAAACACGTTGAAAAAAAAATTTTTAAAATAAGTAATAATAGTATAACTATTCGTATAATTAATGTAATTCATTATAACACTATATATTATAATAAATATAATAATGAATGCAATAAAGCTATACAGTATATAGTTTTAAGTTGATATATACTAAGTTTAGTAGCTATTTGTGTATTATATTAGTCTAATTATATGACATAATTATATATACTTTAACATAAAAACATAATTATATATGTATTATATATTATGTTGTTATATTACATTATGTTATATAATTACATATACTTTTATATATACTAAATATATATTTATATATAATTTACATATATATTGATATTTATAATGATTGTAAATACTTAGCATAAATAGGTCCTATGAACTAACTATCTGGGACCTACCCACACCGAAATTCTATTTGCTATTTATCTGAAAGTCACATTCAACCCTGTGTCCTGTATTTAGGGGTTGGGAGCTCCCGCAGGGGATGGGGTGTGGTGTGGGGGCATCACCCAAAGGCAGACTATTCACAAATTGGAAGACTTAGGAAGACCCAGGAAGAAGAAAAGTAAGCTAGAGATGTCCGGAGTTGTGGTAGCAATCCTCCTTGTTTAGAGACTTCCCGTGGAAGGGCTCCAAGGGCAAGGGGAGGGTCAGAGGCATTTTCCCCTAATGAATTGTGCTTCTTGTTCTAGGGAGGCGCCAGAAGGGGGAGTTTTTCTTTGGGGTGATGACGGCCAAGGAAAATGTCTGCCGTAGCTCTGGGCCCTAACATCCTGTGCCAGTAGCAAATCGAGATTGATTTATTAATATCTCCATAAATATTCAGGACTATGCATGTGACCGCCGGCGACGACCCCTAAGCAAATGCCCGTGATTCCAAGCTGACTCTTAGCGCTTCCCCAGGGGATGCTTTATTTTCATCACTGGGAAAACTAAACAAGCATCTGAAATGAGCTGATAGGATCAGATCTGGGTACAAATAATTCGCAGCGAGATGCACGGATTGCTGACCCTGTTCTGCATCCCAGGCTGGCCGCTCCTCCTTGTATTTGAAGCCTTAAAAACACACCTTGGATTGGACGCTTTGAGGCTCGATTAATTTTTTTTTTTTCAACGTTTATTTATTTTTGGGACAGAGAGAGACAGAGCATGAACGGGGGAGGGGCAGAGAGGGAGACACAGAATCCGAAGCAGGTTACGGGCTCTGAGCCGTCAGCGCAGAGCCCGACGCGGGGCTCAAACCCACGAACCGCGAGATCATGACCTGAGCCGAAGTCGGACGCTCAACCGACTGCGCCACCCAGGCGCCCCGAGGCTGGATTAATTTTGATGCAAACCACCCCCACGGGACTGATAATCTAGAAAGGGCCTCCCCCGTGGCGTGTGAGCCCAGAGGGCTGGTGCTGTCACCGCTGATGAGGACAGCCTTTCCCTCCCCTGTGCCCACGGCTCCCTCGAGCCACCTGCCCACACAGCACTGCCAGCCTTGTCCCCTGTGTCTAAGCTGGTGGGACGCCACCGTTTCCCAGCTCAGGTGCACACCTGCTTTTGTTTTCTCTTTCTCTGATGCCTGGAAACGGCGAAGTCTCAACAGGGTAAAACACTTAAAAGGCAGTTAAAAAGCCAAGCATCAGCCACCATCCTGCAAGCTCCTCGGTATCCAGGGGGGAATTCACCTGCCCGAGGCTGGGGCCACCTTCTCGGACAGGAGGACACTCATCCTGATGCTTAACTGAAAGCAAGAAAAAGAGGGAAAGACTTGGTTAAGCACCTAACAATGTCCACAGCCCGGGGGGCAGGGAGTGGCGGCGGGGGCGGGGTGGGGAGAAGGGCTTCCTCACCTCCAAAGAAGGCTCTTGACGGGGACACCGAGGACTTGTGCAGCATCTCAGACTCACTGCTCCCTGGACACCTGTCGATGCTCCCACAGGACAAGTGAGGAGAATTGTCCAGAAGTGGCTTGTCTAAGTCCAGCCAGACAGATGAGCCTGGCCGTGGAAATCTTCCCTCCACCCCCAGATCCTTCCCCTAACACCACGCTTCCTCTGGGCCTGTACAGAAAAATATTTTCAAAGTGCATTGTAAAAGTAAAAAAAAAAAAAAAAAATCATCTGCTTTTTTCACTTTTTTCCGACTCTTCAAAAACCTTGCCTTTGCATTTAGAACATTTCAGTTCAGACTCCTTATTTAAGAAATAATAGAAGCAGGGACACCTGGGTGGCTCAGTGGGTTAAGCATAGACTTCAGCTCAGGTCATGATCTCATGGTTCATGAGTCTGACCCCTGCACGGGGCTCTGTGCTTTGGAATCTCTGTCTTCCTCCCTCTCTGCCCCTCCCCCGCTCGCACTCTGCCTCTGTCTCTTAAAAATAAACAAATGTTGGGGGCGCCTGGGTGGCGCAGTCGGTTAAGCGTCCGACTTCAGCCGGGTCACGATCTCGCGGTCCGTGAGTTCGAGCCCCGCGTCGGGCTCTGGGCTGATGGCTCAGAGCCTGGAGCCTGTTTCCAATTCTGTGTCTCCCTCTCTCTCTGCCCCTCCCCCGTTCATGCTCTCTCTCTGTCCCAAAAATAAATAAATGTTGAAAAAAAATAAATAAATGTTGTAAAAAATAAAAAAAAGTATATCGCATTTCCTTTAAGAAGAGAGTTCAGTGCCCAATGAGATTTAAAAAAAGAAAAGAAAGGAAAATCCAAGTATTATAGAGAATCCATACACCCAAGACAGAGTGATACAATCTAATAGACAATAAGTGTATCCAGGCAAATGATTGAAAAAAGAAAATTAAAAAGATGAATTGAAATTGTTTCAGCCACTTGGTAAAATTGCTCAATACGCTCTTCTGCAGCTGGTGTCCACCAAAGCTAAATAGACACAAACCCCATTACTCAGCAATCACACCCCTAAATAGACGCCCGGGAGACCTTTGTGCCTATTTTTTGCCAAAACTCATGCACCCAATTGCTTAAAACCGCTGTATTTGTAATTACCAGAAACTAGAGCCTAAGCAAATACTCAATTAGTAAGGTAGGTTGTTGCATATTTATATAATACACAAATGTCTATTTGTATCTAGATACAAATGTCTAGATACAAAGGTCCGGACCTGTAATTTCGCAGTAGGCAGGTGAAGCAAAAGTCATTGTCATGTCTAGATACAAATAGACGTTTACGTATTATATAAATAACAGTGTATATTATATAAGATAATATATAGTTCCTGTGAAATAAAAATAAACCATTCAACAGTGAGAATGGAGGGGCGCCTGGGTGGCTCGGTCGGTTAATCGTCTGACTTCAGCTCAGGTCATGGTCTCACCGTCCATGAGTTCGAGCCCCGCGTCGGGCCCTGTGCTGACAGCTCGGAGCCCGGAACCTGCTTCGGATTCTGTGTCTCCCTCTCTCTCTGCCCCTCCCCCGCTCACACTCTGTCCCTCTCAGAAAAGGAATAAACATACAAAAAAAGAACCAATGAGAATGGAGAATCTAAAATTACATGTAAAAACATGGATCCAAATAAGAGATATGACGTTAAGTGAAAGAAGCCAGAGCCACACCCGTCCAGGCGCACTGCATGGATCCGTCTATGTACAGACACAGGCAAAGCTAGTCTCCGCTAGAGCAGCCGGCCCAGGGAGTTAAGTGGGTGTAGTTAGAGGAAGGATGTCCAGGGAAGGGATTCTGGCTGCTTGTGTTGTTTCTTGATACAGGTGCAAGTCATATAGGCACATTCAGTTGTGAAAATTTGTTCAGTGTGCAACAGTGATACAGGTACATGTCTACCTGGGTGTTATACTTTAACTGCAACGTTTTTAAGGACATAAATTATTGGACCTTCGCTCTTACCTGCTCTTTCTTTCTTCTTTGCCCACTTGGCAAACCTATGGGGTTCAAAAATGTCTATGTTTTATTTTGTTTAGTGCTCTACCTTAAAAAGACATTTTCTTGCCATGATAAATAAATGCGCCTCTGGGGATTACAATTTCCCCTTTCGTTAAACTGAACTTGGCTGGAGGTGGGGTAAAAGGAAAGAACTCAGGTAGAATGGAAGGAAGCACATGAGAATCTTTTCACATTCTCCGGGTCAGTCGACCGAGTGCCACAGCACTGCCCCCCGCAGCCTCCAGTCTGGGGTGGGGAGGGGGGGTTGGTCCAGCCCCTTGTCTGCAGCTGATGGCTGGCTGGGAACCACTGCCTGGGGCTTCCCCTCAGAGAGACCTGGGTTGGCCATTTTCTGGGGTTATAACATGCAGGTAGGAACAAAAAGAATCTTCTGTCCAGGTGGAGAAGCAGGCTAGGGATTGATTCACGGAGCAAGCGAGTGCAGCGTCCTTGCGAGAAAAGGTCCAAGAGCCTTAAAGATCCTGCAACATCTTCAACTCGGAAATTCCACTTCTGAGAAGCTATTCTAGAGAATTCTAGAACACTAGGCAAGCGCTCACGCCATACCAATTATATTTCTATTCTGTTAGCACCTGGGATCAATATGATTTTAACCCAACCAGCATCTGACTGAAGGAAGACGCGAGTTAGAGCAACCTGACGTGGTGGCTGTAAATCATTGCAGAAATGGGGACAGTCCTGAGACCTGTGAGTTTCCAGCTGGCGGGTGAAGCAAAAGTCATTTTCGGGTGGAATTTTGGAGATGAGATTTCTGAAGAAAAGCAGTCGTGTTTACCCTGGAATTCAGAGGCCGGTGTGGATTTATTGTATCTTTCAGGAACCAATTTACCTGCCCCGGGCTCACACGGAGAAATTGTCTTAATTCTGGTCATGCAACTGGCACTCAGTATTTTAATTTATTTTCTCCACAAATGAAAAATAAATTTGTCACGGTTTATTACGTCACATGCTGCCTAATGGAAATACTTTGAAATGATTTTTCTTTTCTTTCTTTTTTTTTTTTTTTTTGGCTAGGGGAAAAAAAGGATAATTAGGTCAGTGGATAGATCACTCTTAAGAATAATTCTTTTTTTTTGTTTGTTTTTAATCCTGAGTCATCTGTGAGGCTGGTTGAGGTATCATCACATGCAAACCATGGCTATTAAATCAAGACTCAGGGCCCCCTCTGTCAGGCCACTGGAGGAATCAAGGGTCATTTACTGCCTTTGGGATTTCTTCCTGTTAGCCTGATCTCCAAGGTCATTGCCTTTCTGAAATCTGGGACCTCTTCCAAAGGGCGAATGGAGGGGGGGTCCTCTAGGCTGATGGCAAGCTGGTTGGCAATTTTCACAGCAGGGCAGGTGGAAAATAAATGAACATATCACACTTGAAATTCTGACCCACAGATTCGAAAGAAAGGACAAGAAAACAACCTGGAACACCATGACCATTCAGTGTTACACTCTCCTATGCTTGCAGCTCAGTGGCTGTATTTTTTTTTCCATTGTAGAAAGTAAGTAGGTAATTCCAGGAACATCTCTGCTAACTTGAGGCGTCTATTCAACGGGTGCTGTCAGGTGTGGGTTTTATTATTATCGAGGGATGGATGAGGTCAAAAGAGCAACCTGGCGGCCATTGAAAGATAGTCTGTTATTCACGGCGAGAGCTTTGTGTGGATTCTGTGGGGAAGAACAGGCAATACCAGGTAAGCAAGGGTAGGATTGGATAGTTTGCATCATCTCGGTGGGGTCTGGCATCTAGGGGCTGCCCTGGTGGTCTGGTACCTGGCCGTCAGGTGTTTAGGGCGGGGGACTGGTGACTTAGAGCGTGAACCATAGAGGAGGGGACGGGGTGTGGCTGTGGATTCCTTAGTTTACATCCGGAAGGTGTGATGCCCTCTGCTATCTCCAGGAATTAGCCCTCCCCCCCCCACCGCCCCCAGGGAGGAGCAGCTCCTCCCCAGCCAGCAAGACCCCAGATGTCTAAGCATCCGCAAACAGACTTTCAGAAGCGCATCGCGCTAATACGAAGGGTCGCGTGACCCATTCAACGAGGCAAGAGGTGATGCCTCTGTCCACCTTGCACATCCTCTGAAGGCGTAAGAGGCACTCACCTTTTCACATCGTTGAAACTCAGGGCACAGAGATATACGGGAGAGGAGAATGTGGCCCTGTACCAGGCACCTGAAAGGCTTCACCTGCCAACCCGGCCTGTCCCATGACCCGGAGAGGAGGATGTGCCGTTTGGACACATTAAGTCTGAAGTCTCAGTTGGTCATAGAGTCCCCAAAGGCATTGTGCTTCTCTGCCTGGGAGGTTCACTGGTGGAGTCAGGAGAAAGTCCTTGTGGAAATTAGGGTCACAGATTCCGAGATTGTCTGCATGGAAACTCAGCAGACTTTTCTTGAACAAACAAGAAATAACTCTCAACACGAAGCAGGGGGCAGTACAGCTGTCCCACTCTCTCCTCTGCAGGCCTGACCCGAATAAAATAATTTCCCACGCACGTATCTGGCATCAACGTCAGCCCTGACACTTGCTTCCTGTGTAAGACAGACATGCCGTTTACCCCTTCAAACCTCACTTTCTTCATCTGTGAAATGGGCACAATAATAAGATCTCCCTTATATGACCACCGTGGCGGACAAATTATACAATGCTGTTAAAACACGGAGCATTTTTGCTTTTGTGGTGGCTGGTGGATTGTATTGACTAAAAATGGCCATGACATTCCCAAAATTTGGATTTTTTTTTTTTCCCTCTTTCTCTGCAGCTGAGTGGGCTTCCTTCCCAGGCTTCCACTGGCCTGGCTAATAGCTGGGTAGAGCAGAAATAAGTATGTTCCTTCTAACTCACACAGATGGAACGAATATCCAGGGGGAAAATAAATCTTATCATTTTCAGCCACTCAGTTTGGGGTGTTTGTTTTACACAGCAAGGAAATAGTTTTAAAATAAAAAGTCTATAATATGTAATACTATAAATATGACTGATTAGGATTCAATATTGTCCAATAAACTCAACGATCTTGCTCTTCCAAAACTTAGAAATATTTAAAAGTGAAAAGCAGCCTTCGTTTTTAGCAATATGTGAAATTAGGCAGAATATGTATCACCACGCAAAATATATTTCTTTAATAATATATTGAAAGTAGAATTTTCCATCTGTTCTAATTTCTGTGCATGTGTGTTTGGGTATACATATATTTATACATATATAGGGATATATGAGTGTGTGTATACATATATATTTGTGTGTTTAGTATAGAAAAACATTATATATATAAAATTACGTTCTTATTTCAGGCTTGTCCATTTATACTTTTCTTCTATAATTGGGACAAAAATAACAAACTCTTGTGTTCTAAATTGTATTAAGGTGTGTCTGATACTAACTTCACAACTCAGTAGCGTCAGTTTGTTCTGACAAACAAAAGAAATGGAACCATCCAGAGTCCAAATAGTGTTTCCAATGTACTTGTTACCAGTATCTTTTATTTAAAAAAAAAAAAAAAAGAGGTTATTTAGTTTGAGAGAGAGAGCGCACACGCGGCTGGGGGAGGGGAAGAGAGAGAATCCCAAACAGGCTCCGCGCTGTCAGCCCAGAGCCCCACGTAGGGCTCGCACTCACGAACCGGGAGACCGCGGCCTGAGCGTAAATCAAGAGTTGGACGCTTAACCGATCGAGCCACCCAGGTGCCCCTAAAAGTTCCTAATTGAAAGGGAGCAAAAGCTTCCATAAGCAGGACACAGTCTCGATTTACTTCAAAAGGACTGTCCTTGCTAGCTCTGTGCTTTTTTTCATCTTTGTCAGTTAAATGAACAATACAGTGTCGTTAAAGAAGAACCAGACGAGAGTGAAAACTCATCTTTATTATTGACTCAGAACCAACATATCTTTCTGGGGAACAGCCTAACCCACTAAATAGGTACCTTTTAATGTCTTACTTCTCGGAAAGTAACGTCACCTTCTCCTTCATTCCTGAAATGATCTCTTAGACGCTTTCTGCCTCAATCAAGTGACGGATGCTCACAACCCAGTATCCATTATGGAAACCCACTAGTTAAAATTAATCCACCACCTTTGACTATGGTGTACATAAAACAGGAATGCCCTCTCTCTTTTTAAATTTTGTATTTATTTTTGAGAGAGAGACGGAGCAGGAGCTGGGGAAGGGGCAGAGAGAGAGAGAGGGAGACTCAGAATCCAAAGCAGGCTCCAGGCTCCGAGCTGTCAGCGCAGAGCCCGACGTGGGGCTCGAACCCACGAACCGCGAGATCATGACCTGAGCCAACGTTGGATGCTTAACCGACTGAGCCACCCAGGTGCCCCTAGGAAGACTTTTTTTAAAGCTGACCTTCTTTGGTCAGAAATGTGTGCATCAAGCGGGAGTTAGAGCAGCCGGTCTCCAAGGCTGATGTTTATACTCCGCATGCATCCAAGTGGGAAGGAGAAAACGCAAAGCAAAGATTTCCATTCACCAGACCATGGCGCAGTCTGCATGCCTGAAATCAGATGCTTTCGGGAGTATCAGGTTACCCAGGGATCAGCCTGGGGGCACGGTCCCCATGGAGGGAACCTGTCCTCTGTTCACATGCTGGCAGCGGCTGGACACAATCGCCTTTCAACTACTTGTGATGGGAATGAAGTCATCATTACTGACACACCTCTTCCAACTGGCATTACCGCAAACATACACAAAATAAAAATAAAATGCAGGTGGGCAGAGGGATTTGGACAACGTGAGGCAGGGATTCCATGGGCCACCTCCAGTGCCCATGCGGGTCCTTATACAAAAAGCCCAGACCTCAGGGGCTCCTCTGCACCGGGACTCCAACTCATTTTCCAATCTGCTGTAGCAGTGGAGTCCCAAAGTCTCACCAGCAGAGAGGGACCACTCCACGAGGAATATTTCTATGTGTGTGGGCACATTGTCAATGAGAGTAAGAGGAGGGGCACCTGGGGGCTCAGTCGGTTGAGCGTCCGACTTCAGCTCAGGTCATGATCTCACGGTTCGTGGGTTGAAGCCCCACGTTGGGCTCTGTGCCGACAGCTCGGAACCTGGAGCCTGCTTCGGATTCTGTGTCTCCCTCTCTCTCTGCCCCTCCCCCACTCACGTTCTGTCTCGCTCTCTAAAATAAATGAACATTAAAAAAATGTTTGAAATCAATCAATCAATCACATATATTTTTGACGTGAGCAACTTTGCCACCAGGAACGCGTATCTAATGCAGTTCTCTGGAGTACATTCGGTAAGTTTCTAGAGCTCACTTGGAACATGTTTTGACTGGAAGTGTTATCCCAAGGCAACACTGTCCATTTGCTTAACCTCCGGACACATATGTTATCCCCTTGTCCTGTGGGTTTACCACATCCCCATCCAATAACCTCAATGTTGTCTCATTAAGGAGTTTTTCTAGAAGACTTATTTACAATATATGTGCTCACAGCTTTGGAGTCAGACACAAGAAATTGCCACTAGGTTTGTTTTTGAGAGTCTTGTGATTGTTTCCTTCCTTCCTCCCTCCCTCTCTTCTTCCTTCCTTCCTTCCTTCATTCCTTCCTTCCTCCCTTCCTTCCTCCCTCCTTCCCTTCCCTCCTTTATTCTTTCCTTCCTTCCTTCCTCCTCCTCCTCCTCCTCCTCCTCCTCCTCCTCCTCCTGTTCTTCTGGGCTATTTCGTCTTCTTCCGGATCATTGTCTCGTTTTCTCTACCCTCTTCTTCTCTTTTTTCTTCCTTAATGAATGATGTCAGATGATCTTTCAAGTGTTTACAGCGATCACTAATTGAGGGTGATGAACATTATTGTGTTTTCTGAACAGCACAAGCAGAGGCATCAAGTCCTTAGGTGAGTGCAAGAACGCCCCCTAACATAAAGGGAGTGAATCTGGCTTTGCCAGGAGTTACGGGATCTGTCACTGTGGACTTGAGCCTACAGCCCACAGTTTTCACATGTCAAGAGAACTTTTGGGCAAAATCACCAGGGGCAATTGTCAATCAAGTGGCTCCCATGTCTTCGTTATCTGGGGGAAATGTTTAACATATAGATTCTTGGGTCCCGTCTGAAGTCTAATGAACCTGAATCACAGGAAAATGTGTACTTTGAACAGGCTCCTCCTATAATTTGGATGCCCAGCCAGAGTGGTGGACCATGGGTCAAGATTACAGCAGGCTGTCTTTTCCGGGTAGAAATTGGAATTTTGTTCCCCCCATGTATCTTTGTATTTGTGAAATTTCAGCCTTCCCCAAATCCTTCCTGCTGATATTAAAGTCAACATTCTGCTCTATAAAACTAGAAATTGCTGGAAACAAAGCATAGGACAATTGTTCCAAGCAGCTATTTCACTCTCTTTGGTATTTATTGTAGTGTAACTAAATATCCCAAAATTTAGTAACTGAAAACAACAACCATTTAATATCTTGCATTTTCCGTAAGTCAAGAGTCTGGGAGTTTCTTATTTGGGCTGATTCTGGCTAAGGAATCTTGTGAGCTTGCATTCAAGGTATCAGACAAGGCTGTAGTGACCTCAAACTCAAGCCACAAGCTTCCTCTCATGGCGATTGACATGTCTCAGTTCTCCTCCACTTAAACTCCCCCACAGGAATGCAGCGAGATCGCTGATTTCCTCCCGAGGGGGCAAGAAATCACCCCCCAAATGAAAGCTGCAATCTTCTTGTACCCTAATCTCAAAAGAGATAGCTCCTCACTCTGGCCACACTCTGAACTGGAAGAGGGTCAATGTAGGCAGCTCATATCCAAGGAGAGAAGATCACACGTGGGTGTGCGTATCAAGGGGCTGGATCTCGGAGGGCATCTTGGAAGCTCCATATTCACCAGGTCCAGAGGAAGGGCCAGCCCAAATAGCCAAGATATTTACAACGGAAAGAGAAACTCTTCTCCTCAAGAGTGATTCCAAGAACTGAAGCTAGGATGAACAAAAGCACATGCAAACCTTACATTTCTGCCAAAATAATCAGGGTCTGAAGCTTACCCTTCTGTATGCAAGAGTCACAGGGGTGTTTAGCAGATGCAAATGTGCTCCATTAACAAAGTTATAGGAGTGAAATTGAGTTGCCTGTAGATGTATTTTTATTTCAGTTTTCCCAGTAATTTTATCTGTAATTGCTAATGTTGCTGTCAATTATATTTTGACTAATTTCATAGAGTGCCATGGTAGATGTGGTACTTATTGTTTTGGGCACATGTTTCTGCATTCAGTATAATAGTGCACTAAATCAAATATAATTGTTTTGGATTAGTCTCTGCTTCATGCACGTGGGTTATCTTTCTCTCTGCAGCCGGAATGGAAATACCCTGAGAATCAGAAATAGATTTTACCCATTGTTTATAATCTCCCTTCTGTTCTCAGCTGTCCCATGTGGCCAAACCCAAAATTAAAAAAATAATAATTTTAAATGAAATAAATTTAATGGGTATTGGGAAAAAAAAAAACCCGAGAGAAAAAACAATAGTGAAATAAATGCTTTCAAGATAATTCATCCTAAAACCCTAAGAGGCCAACTCTTTGGAAAGAGTGGGGGGGGATTTTTAATTTTTATTTTAAAGTTTATTTATTTATTTTGAGAGACAGAGAGAGAGAGAGCGAGCATCCATGAGCAGGAGAGAGGCAGAGAGAGAATCCCAAGCAGGCTCCATGCTGTCAATACAGACCCCGACACGGAGCCTGAACTCATGAACTGTGAGATCACGACCTGACTCAAAATCAAGAGGCAGACGCTTAACCAACTGAGCTGCCCCGGTGCCCGATGTGGGGGGTTTTTAGAAAACACCAAAGCTCAATGCTTCCATTCCCAGCCGAGATGAGTCGGCTTATGGATTTCCAACTCTTCCATTGAGTTGGGGCTTATTTAATATACGCAAAAAACAACATCTGTTTAAAGATATCAAAGAGCTGCCCCCCAACCCAGGATTTGAGAGACCGAGAGCATGACCCAGTTAGGCAGCACAGCACTGTAGCTGCCTTTCTTCTCAAAGCATCTGCCGACACGGTCACCTGTTACTGCCTGACGGCCACTCCCCAGGGGCACCCAGGGGGCTCCGTTGGTTAAGCGTCCGACTCTTGACTTTGGCCCAGGTCGTGATCTCATGGATCATAGGTTTGAGCCCCACATCAGGCTCTGCGCTGACAGCACGGAGCCTGCTTGGGATTCTCTCCCTCCCTCTCTCTCTGCCCCTTCCCCACTTGCACTCTCTCTGTCTCTCTCAAAATAAATAAATAAACTTAAAAAAAAAGAAACACCAGCTCCCCCGAGACACGGTTGTGTAAAATAACATCAGTCATTAATTTTGTTCATGAATCCTCACCTTGGGCTTGGCTGAGATGGCTCATCTTTGCCCTTCCAGGGACAGGAGGAAGGGGGATCCATGGTCAGGAGGAGAGGTCGCAAGGCTGGTGGGCTCATAAGGGTTGTCACCTGACCTGACTGTGTGTGGGGGCCCCACTTGTTCTCCAGGAGGTGCTGACACAGGCTGCTTAGGCTTCCTCCCAGCGCGGTCACTCTTTCCAGGAGCAAGTGGTGGTTCATGTGAGGTCTCCACGCACACGGGTCAACTCTGCTCCGTTGGCACAGTCTGCAGGAAGCAGCTGGTCCTTCGGCCCTCAGGAGTCCTTTTTCTGCCACAAATAACAGCAAAGACAATGTGTACCCTCTAGGGCTAGAACTTCTGGGGCGCACCCCTCCGCCAAAGCCACGTCACGTGGCCTTGTCCTCTTACTCTGCCCTTCTGGATCCCTCCTGGGGGCCACACCCTCCAGCCCTCGCAGGGGATCTTTAGGGTTGGGTCTTCAGAGGTGGGGGATAGGGAACTGATGGAAAAGGGGGAGCCTGGAAACCTGAGAAAAGGGGATGAACTCCAAGGCCAAGCTGGGTCCAATCATTGAAATGTGCACGTAACATAAGTGTCCTGCATTGTATGTAAACTGTTCCTTGGCAAGTCTGACTCAGATGTGTGTATGCTATTTCTATAGATGCATATAGTACTATAGACACACACACACACACACACACACACACACACATGCAGGCACACACACATACACACACACACAATAGAGAACAGCCAGAAGTCCATGAAACTTCTGTGATCGAGCCTCTGAAACCACACGCTGGCCATTATTTGGCCCCCCATTCCTCAGTAGAAGCAGACAGGAAAGCCTACCCAGGTTCAGAGGAAGGACACAGATGCCACCATGCAGAAGAAGGAGTCTCGAGGTCACATTGGAAGAAAAGCATGCGGGATGGAAGAGATCTCAAATGCAATCTGCTAGCACAACAGGGGGAGAGAGGGAGAGGCGAGCTGGGCACAGCAGCCCGAAGGGCGAGGAGCTGGGCTGACTGCTCGGGCACGGCGCAGAGTCAAGGACAACGAGAAGGAGCTTCACAGCTGTGGAGGCTATTAGGGCTTTGGGGCCAATGTCCTGAAGACTTCAGAACGAACACAACACTTGGGGCCACGTGTTCTTCCACGTAAGACACTCACTGATTTTCTTTAGGTTTATTTATTTATTTTTGAGATAGAAGAGAGAGAGGGGAGAGAGAGAGAGGATCTGAAGTGGGCTCTGTGCTGAGAGCAGAGACCCTGACGCAGGGCTCAAATTCATGAACGGTGAGATCGTGACCTGAGCCAAAGTTGGTCGCTCAACCGACCGAGCCACCCAGGTGCCCCAAGGCAGTCACTGATTTGTAAGCAACGGGGGCCAAGAGACAGAAGAGTCAAACATAAAGTAGCTCCCAGGACACTGAGGGATAGACCAGGGATTTCAGGAGGCTTACATCAGGAGGCAGGTAAGGTGGAGTTTGGGGAACAGCTAGGAAGAAAGGCTGGTAAGTAACTCGAACTTTTCGTCTGGGCCCCCTGAAGCACCCGAGAGGTAAAGGCAAACCAGAAGGGCCCCAGCCTGTGACACTCTCAGTTATAAGCAGAAGAAACGTAACGTGCCCCTCCCCTACCTTCCAGGAGCTGACACGACAGGTGCACAAAAGGGCAAAGGCAACAGAAACAGACGGCATAGACCCCAGGATGAACTAGACATTGAAGATATTAGATGCACAGTGTTTGCAACTGATAAATCTATTCAATTAAATAGATGACAAAGTGATGTGCTCGTACCTGAGATAAGGGAATTTTTCAACCATAATCAAATAAAAATTCTAGAACTGAACACTAAATTAAGAGCAAGTGAAATTTTTTTTTAAATTTTTAATGCTTTTATTTATTTTTGAGACGGAGAGAGACAGAACATGAGCAGGGGAGGGGCAGAGAAAGAGGGAGACACAGAGTCCAAAGCAGAGAGTCCAAAGCTGACAGTCCGAGCTGACAGTCCGAGCTGACAGCACAGAGCCCGACATGGGGCTCAAACTCACAAACCATGAGATCATGACCTGAGTCGAACTCGGTCGCCTAACCAACTGAGCCACCCAGGTGTCCCAAAGGGCAAATGAAATTTAACACTATATTGGACATGGCTAAAGAAGGGATGAGTAACTTGGGAGCCATGTCAGCTGCACATTAGAAACTGAGGCATGGAGAGAAAACAAAGGGAAGAGAAAAAACAGAGTCGTTATCCACAGTATGGAAAAAAATGATCAAAGAGTATGTCTTCGAGTGCCAGAAGGGGGAGGAGAGGGAAGGTGAGATGGAAGTAATTGAAGAGAGTCAAAACTTGATGACTGGCCTTAAGACACAGATTGGAAAGTCTCTATAAGTCCGAGTAGGATAAATACCACAAAGACTGTATGTAGGTACATAACAGTAAGACTACAAATCCCAGAGACTAGGAACAGCAGTTAGAGAAACGGTCCAATCCAAATTTAAAATATGGAAGCCATAAGACAATGGAAGAGCATCTTTAAGTTGCTGAAAGAGAGTGATTGTTAAGCTAGAATTCTATTCGCAGCAAAAAATATGGTTACAAAGAAGAGGCAGAATGCATTTACTGAAAAATGAAAACTGATAAAATCAGTTGCTAGCAGACTCGTACTAAAATTAAAACCAGAAAAAGTATTTTCATTTGATTACAGACGGCAAGAGGAATGAAGTCAGAAATAACATAAAATAGAGCAGGTGGGTAAATCTAAGTTAATTTTACGGTATAAACCAATAACAATAACAAGGTCTTGTGGGTTTCGAATATACGTTACATTAAAATGCGTGATTACAAAAAGCAAACGATAAGAAGACTGGAAAATTCAATGAAAGGATTTGAAGAGGCTTACTTTGTTCACAAATGACAGAACGATCGAGTTATCCTTAATTTTCCAAACCTGAATTTGGATTCTCATAAACCGAAGGTGCACGTTGTAATCCTTAGGATAAGTTGACCATAGATGTAATACTTTGCCAAAGAGGGAAATTAACTAAAAACTTGATGGATGCTTCGCCTTGAAGAAAATACACACACCCTAATGGATAAAGTGGGCTCATAGATGTACATTGAAGTGTCATGCTTTCCTTCCTTTTCGTAACCCCCTGACTTTCCCCTTCCCACCCACTTCTCCCTGAATCGCGTGCCCACACAACTGCTCAAACAATTGAAGACCTCGTAAATGAGAACAGACAGAAGCTGTTTATCCAGAGCTTGCTACAGCAGGGAGCCAGCCACCATCACCTGGATTTGGCAGAGGCTCAAAATCAGGCAGATGAGTGGGAAGCTTCTAGTGAGCGAAGGGAAGGCATCAGGTGTGCCCTGAGTGGGGGCTGTTGGCCCGGGGGGGAAGCCTCAAGCAGGTGCACTGAAGGTAGGACACTCACTGTGACTGCTTCAGAGGGCAAGGCTACCTTTCTCCAAGTAGGAAGTGGGGGCAAAACGAGGGAAGCTGACAATTAATCAAGTTCGGGACATCCAAGGTCAACTCTCACCAAGGTTGTCGCTTGGCTTTCTGGATGGAGTTGCCACGGAAAGCATGGTCAGGAGCACCAGGCAGAGGAGAAGAAGGAGCAAAGGCTGGGGCCGGAACGGGCTCAGCTTGTTCCAGAAACAGAAACAGAGCGGCCAGAGCGTGCGCGTGGTGACCGCCTGACCACGTGTCAACAGGACAGCCTCTGAGGCAGGTTCAAAGCACTTCAATTCCAAAATAGTCGCAGAATAGAGAGAGGGTTGGAAAACGTTTTTGCGTATGTTTTTATTTCTAAGAGGCTTTCGCTTGGGCCAAGGTAGGAAGGTAAGAATGTTTGCCGGGGCATCGCGTGGGCCGACGGGCCTCTCACAAGCGATGCGGGAGCTCCTGTAACTGTTAACTCTGCCAAGGACTTCCCCAAGGATGTCCTTTGTTGGACATTTGCTCCTAAAAGCAACAGAAGCCATCCTAGCTGGCAGTGGCTGCCCTCTCTGAGATCAATGGCTTCATTTATTACGTAGTAGGTAGACACAAAGCAAGCCCGTATGGCCCTGAAACTACTACAGGGTAAGAAGATGCTGACGTCCACTCCCTCGCCCCGGTGGGGGTGGGCGGCCCACCTCTGCTACCATAGCTGTGAGCCTGATGCTCACTTCCTTTCCTTGAAATGCTGATTTCGTTTCTTTCAGCCCAGCGCTGGAACGTTCCAGGGGGCGGATAACATAATTCACTTTTTAAACCAAGCTAAGCTCAGTTTTGTCTCAGTAATCTAGTTACTTAGCTTGACTTCTACAGGAAACCAAGCTCCCCTGTCATAGGGGAGTGAGCAGCCGTGGAGAGCACAGCAAAAGATTAATGTCATTACGGGATTTGCTAAGGTCGGTGGAAGAGAAAGTGGGCTGAAAAGCTGCCACACGCATCCACGGAAAGAAAAATATCGCATCTCCGTAGGATATATGGGGAGCTTAAGAATGGCTCAGGTTTGAAGGGAATTTGAATATTGACCACACAGATGATGATATTAAGATGTATTTTTTATTTTGTTTGAAGGGTATTTGAATATTGGCTACATAGTTGATGATATTAATGACGTATTTTATTTAAGAAAGAGAATGGTGAGGCACCTGGGTGGCTCAGCCCATTAAGTGTCTGAGTCTTGATTTTGGCTCAGGTGATGGTCTCAGGGTCGTGAGATCAAGCCCCACGTCGGGCTCCATGCTGACAGTAAGGATTGGGATTCTCTCTCTCCCCACCCCCCTCTCTGCCCCTCCCTTGCTCGCACTCACTCTTGCACTCCCTCTCTCGAGATAAATAAACTTAAAAAAACAAGAATGATAGTGGTGTCGCAGTCATATTTTCAAAAAGAGCCCTGTTTTTATTACACATAACGAAACCTTTATGAATGATCCATAAACAAAGCAAAACAATTCAGAAGGGGTTTTTCAATCCCCGGAAAAATTTCGGATCACACTTTCTTTGCAAATTCTGTTTTTGTCCTCTGTTTCTTCTGGGGAGGAGTACGCTGACCTGGCCATCACGAGATCTGGAATGCAACTCGATATTCCACACCCGCAGAGCAAGGTCACGGCCACAGTGGTTCATTTCCAAAGACTTGGACTCATTTCCTTCAGCGATTTGCCAACTTTTAGACACTTGACCCACAGTTTTCTTCTGAATCTGCCATGCACCTGGCATATCCAGTTCTGAACCCCGTTTACAACAGAAGCTTCCAAATGGGCTGCTTGGCCACAGCGAGGTCTTTATTGAGACAAGACCTCTGGCTGCAACAGCTACATGGACGTACGTGCAACATTCTGTGGTGTTCTAGCTTCTGTTCCTGGATCGACCTCTCTACACCTCAGTACTTCGTGCGAAAGAGATGCTTACACACACGCACGCCCACACACTTACACATATGCTTTACCCACGCGGATACACAAATACACACACGCCCATGTACGGATATACAAACATACACATATAATTGCACACATGCAAACATGCATACGCACACTTACACAAACAGGCACACATACCAGTAGACCTACACACACACAAATACACATATAGTTACATACAAATGCACATACGCATATACTTACACACACACAGACCTACACATACATACACACAAATATACATATACTCAGACACACTTACACATGTGCAAACACACGCAAATACACATATACCTACAAACACACTTACACGTACATATGTGCAAACACATATATACACACAAATCCATGTGTACGTGCACACCTACACATATACGCACACACAAATACACACACACACACACACACCGGGCTCTTGGGAAACTCATCAGTACTGCAGGTTACATCCTTATCATCACAAGCCAAACCTAGTGAAGTCCTTTGTAAATGGCATCTTTCTCATTGTTCAATAGCAGCCAGTGAAACCCTTAATTTGGCTCGAGAATTCATCCTTTGTTCAGCTGAGATTGGATTGTGAGCAAAACTACTTTTGATAGCAAATGAAGCTGGGTTGACTGCTCAGAAATGTGAACTTCATCAGAGTCCAATGGAGGGCAGGTCCAGCTGGCCCTGGATTTTTTTTAATGTTCATTTGTTTTTGAGAGAGGGAGAGACAGAGAGACAGAGCACAAGGCGGGGAGAGGCAGGGAGAGAGGGAGACACAGAATCCGAAGCGGGCTCCAGGCTCCGAGTTGTCAGCACAGAGCCCAATGCGGGACTAGAATCCACAAACCTGGAGATCATGACCTGAGCCGAAGTCGGACGCTTAGCCGACTGAGCTGCCCAGGCGCCCCCGACTGGCCCCCGTTCTCACGCACGCATCATGCGTCCTGCTTTGTGACTCTCTGGAAGGGGCCTGTGTGTTTTGTGGTTTTGACGCTATACGCGCAAGTTGAAACTACACAGCCCTTTATAACCTCAGGACTGATGGGAACTGGCTCCTTTAGGAAAATACATAGTAAGAGAAACCCCCCTCTGTCTGCCTCCCCGACTTTATAGCTGTGGGTCCATTATCTGCTTTCTCCATCCACTAAGCTCATTGGAACGAAGGTGTCAGCCACACCAGGAAGGAAATGTGCCAGGTGGGGATTGAGGCAGAGCTAACCCTCACCCACGCCTCTCCATTCTCTTGATAATATTTGCCTCTCTCCTCTGCAGGTGCTTACTTCAGGGATTATTTCGACGCACTCCCCTCTAAACCCCTTTCAGGGGTGTAATTACGGAATCCTTAGTTTCATGCCCGGAAATGGATGTAGATACTTTGTCGCTGGCTCTCTAGGGAAAGGGCTCGTGCTATTTATTCCCCAGTTCTAACTGTCTGCCTTCTTGTCTGGCCTGGAATGTTGGCAGAGAGCTTGTATGGAGCTGGTGTAACTAATGGGTTTCCCCCCTTTTCCCACTCCTGGGGGAAGAGTGCTTTCTCAGAGGGACCGTGTTTTTTTTCTCCCAGTAGAGCCAACAGATCAGCAACTGAAATTTAAGAGAGTGTATACCTTTTTTTAAAATAAGAAACCCTTTGTTATTATAAAATAAATCTCAGCATCGGAAAACTTAAAGATGCGGTACGAGTAAAAGATAGGAGAAAGTAGTTGACCAAGTGTATTCCTTGGGAATATATTAGCCCGTGTCCTTTATCTTCCCTGAGCATTTTAACTGCATTGTGCTCACAGCGACATGTTTCGGATTCCGTTCCCCTCGCTCCATATTAAACACAAACATTTTCAGCGTTATTACAAGTTCTTCACAAACCTATTATTGATGCTATTTTTTTATTAATCTAGGGTTTCGACGTAATTATGTAGCCCCCTACTTGGGGGGCTTTGGATAGGTTTTGATAACTTGCTGTCATGCCCAACAGCAGAAATACGCCACATTATGGGACCCTTGCCCGTGTCAGGGGCTTTGTTAAGTGGTTCGTGTGGGTTATTGCCTAGGGGGCTGCAAAGAGAGTGGAGGCAGGCTCGATTATCATCGCCATGGACTTACGAGGACACCGAGGCTTAATGAATGTGACGAATAGGCCCGTGGATGGCTCACACACGTTAGAGGTGACAGTGGGCAGCTACTGGGGGCTGGTAGTATTTTCTGTTCGGATTTGCATCCGGAAGAGGAATACAGAGCCCCGTTCTAGTCCCCATGGCGTCACCCTGCATTACCTTTGGGAAGCGTGTGACGTGGGGCTCAGCGGACAGCCCTTCGCCCAAGGTGTCCCTTGACAGCTTTAAAGGGCCTGTCACCTGCTCCTCAGCAGGAAGGTCTGCTTACAGTGATGCGCACAGAAAATGAGCCTCGTTGCCCCACAGCTGGTCTGCCCTCCACAACCCTGCCCTGCAAACGGCTGGTCACAAGGGATCACTGACACGAAATAAGTTTAAAAGGGTTGGCACCAACACTTAACAAATAGAATAGAGCATCACAGAAGAGCATCCCATCTGGGGTAAGAGATGTCGGAGCCCTTGCAGGTGGCAAAGATGTGCCCGCATCTGCGAACCTTCTGCTTTCGCGTGAGAGCACACAACAATGGACTGAGCCACGGTGTAAGATGTGGTCTGGGTCGTGGTAAAACAAATTTTGACACTCATGTCTCCAGGGCTGATACCGTGAAATTGCCTGTGTTTGCACTTTAAAGCAGAGAACGGCCAGGTGTGGGTGATACAGGTGATGTTATTTGAAAAGGAACACTGGGGCGCCCGGGTGGCTCAGCCGGTTGAGTGTCCGACTTCGGCTCAGGGTATGATCTCATGGTTTGTGAGTTCAAGCCCCATGTCGGGCTCTGTGCTGACAGCTCAGAGCCTGGAACCTGCATCAGATTCTGTGTCTCCCTCTCTCTCTTCCCCTCCCCCACTCACGCTCTGACTCTCTCTGTCTCAGAAATAAATAAACATTAAAAAAATTTTTTAAAAAGAAAAGGAACACCTCTCTTTGGTATTCAGCAGTAAAATAATTGTTTTTAATGGTAAAGATAATTGCTGTAACACACACACACATACACACACACACACACACACACACACACCACATATAATGAGCTAGGCCACACTCTGAGAGCTTCCATTATGAATTCACTATTCCTGGTCACATTCTGTTGTCACCAAGCCCATGGAGCTGGCACCCATATTGTCCTCACTTTGCAGATAAGGAAACTGAGGCACAGGAAGGTAAAGTGATTTTTCTGAAGGTCTAGTAGGTAGGAAAGTGTGGAGCTGGAATCCCCAAACAGGCAGAGAACCTATGTTCTTTTTTATTGCTTACAACTTTTTTTAAAGATTATTTATTTTCAGAGAGAGAGAGAGAGAGAGAGCATTCAGAGGAGGGGCAGAGAGAGAGAGAGAGAGGGAGACAGAGGATCCCGAGCAGGCTTCATGCTGTCAGCACAGAGCCGGACGCGGGGCTTGAACTCATGAACCTGTGAGATCATGACCTGAGCTGAAGTCAGACACTTAACCGACCGAGCCACCCAGGCGCCCTGAGCCTATGTTCATAACCCTGGTCACGCTGGCTCCCTCAGCAAACTTCGCGACTCCCCCTGTAAATAAGGAGAAAGGAGATGAAAGGGAATATAAGGGAATATGCTTAATAATTTCCCCACCATGACGTCAATTCGTCTCTAACGAGACAGGCACCAGGCCTTGGAGAAAAAAGGAGGATGTTGTCATGTTCATACTGTGCAGCTGCTCCAAAGTGCCACCGGCACTGGTGAGAAGAACTTAGCAGAAGCGCGCTGATAGTGAATGGTAACGTCTGCCGCAGACAGAGGATAAGAGGGCAAAGATTCGCAAGCCGCCGAGGATGTGCCCTTTATTCTTTCACCAAAGCAACGTCTATTGAGGGCCCGGCTTGTGGCTGGTGCCATGCCAGGTCTTAAAGATGTGGCAGTGAACGAAAAAGACCAAAGGAGCTTTCCCCTGCAAGGAAGACATTCAAGGTCAATAACGAAATGGACAGCGAAACCCATGGCAAAGTTTTGAGACGTGACGCTGGGTGCCGGGAAGGAAGGAAAGCCGTGCATGAGAGAGCTGGCCCGGAGCTGGACCGAGGACATGGAAGGTAGCAGGGGAGGGGTCGCTGATAAAGGGCTAGTTTCACAGGCAGGATAAAGGAGGGAGTTGCCCAGCAGCTGCCTGAGGGACAAGCATTGTAGGTGGATGGACGAGCAGAAGGAACACACTTCAGGGAAAAGCCAAGCCCTGTCCTATGCCTCCCAGCCATCTTATTTGTAGGTTTAAGGTGTACACAGAGTTCGGAAGGATGGTGGGGACACGAACCTTGCCTACGTTCATTCTCTGCCTCGTCCACCTCAAAGTTCTCTTGCAATCATTTATGAGAGGCAGGTACTACTTTCATTTTTTTTAAATGCATTAAAATGCTTTATACATGGTATGGGCACTCTCTCAATGGATAGCACACCGAGGCAAGAGTTTCGAGTTCCTCCTAAGTATTCATAGAGCGCTGGCCAAGCTGAGATGTGCTGGCTTCCCTGTGGCTACCAGATGACGTTCGGAAAGAGTTCATATTAAAGATGAAAAGAAGTTAGGTTATATGAAACCCCATCCAATTTGGTCGAATGTGCCTATGATCTGGGGCAGAGTTTCCCAAGTGGGAGTGATTTCTACCCCCAGAGGACATTCAGGAAGGTAGAGGATGGTTGAAGATGTCACAATTAGAAGGCACTACTGGGCTCTAGTGGGTAAAGGCCCGGGATGCTGCAAACATCGTGTGCTGCACAAGGCGGCCTTGCAACAGAGTCGTCTGGGTGTTACTGTCATCGGAGCCAAGACTGAGAAACCCACAGTTAGGTAAAGCATCAGAAACAAATGGGCACTGAATCCCTTTGCTCCACTCTGATTGTCTGATGCGGTTGCTATGGAGACCGGTGGATGCATGCATGCAAATTCGGTGGCTGTGCAGACGTTTCAAGGTCAGGGTGAGGGAAAAGGACACGCAGGGAATGAAACTGCTGAGGCACAACTAACAAGCAGGGATCTGCAGGTGCTGACTGCCTCATCCATCACACTTGAAGAACGTGCCGGAGAGCCTCCTCTAGAGAGAGGAACGCCTGAGGTGTCAGCTCCCACGTCAACCTGAGAACCACGGTCGGTTCTCGGGACTGCCTTGTTTTCTCTTCTCACCATGCCCAGAAGGGACCCCGGGTGCACGAACTCTTTGGAGAGATCAGTCATCACAATCGGCGATAGTCGAAAACGCTGGATGGAAGGGTGGTTTGGAAATGCAGAAGGATCTAGAGAGATTGCTAATTGGATAACAGAACTATTGTGACGTTTCTTCTCGCAGTAAAATTCATATTGAAACAATCACCTTGAATGTTGTTCCTTTCTGGTTTCAATTCTCTGCTATTTGACTTTATGGTTACCTTTGAGAAGGCATTAAAAAAAAAAAAACAAAAAAACCCTTGACACTGATCATTCAACCAGGACACTGGAAAAACACAACTATTTTCCTGGAGCATTATTCCTGCTGGATGAGACAATGAAGGCACATCTGTTCATTACCCAACAGCGGATTCAGTAAGGACTTACACCCAGTAGGGTATGATGGAGTTATTACAACTAATTTCAGCTAAGGTACTGTGTTCACCTTTTCCCTGTCAGGATTTACTAGTTATGAGTGTGTTGGGGGTGGGGGGAGGCTGAGGAGCCCCACAGAAATTCTAGCACAAAACAGAGGCCAGGGAGCAATTTCAGCAGCGCCATGAGGGTGGGCAGACAAAGATTGAAGTTCGTGGCCATCGAGGTAGCTAGACTCTTGAAGGCTAGATTCAGAGGAGAAAGGGAAACAGAGAAATGAAACTGGTAATTTGAGGCTCTTCTCGAGCTGTGTGAACATGCTTTTATCTGCAGTTGAAAAAGCAACAAAAAGCATTAAGAAAACTATCTTGAGGCGCATACGGATCAAACTTCTCAAACCCAGAGCTAAAGAGGAAATCTTAAAAGCAGCTAGTGATGTCAGAAACAAGCCAAGCAAGAAAATAGTGGAATAACATCATTAAAAGACTGGCAGAAAAAAAAAAATGTCAACCTTGTGTTAAAGAAAGGACACTGGTCCCCAAAATAGAGTCACTTGTGCTAGACCCACGTCACCAGACCAAGATTTAATACCTAATCTGATTGCTGTTTTAGCCTTTCCCAGGAATGCAATTTTAGCCAGGCAGTCTGGATTTACCTGGTCAGCATTAGAGAGGTGAACCTCCGGATAGACCCTTGGCATCCCCCAAAGGAAGGCGACCTTGCCAGAAACAACGCAGCCTAATAGCGTCCTTGTCCTGCAGCCTTTTGCCTATACGTCTTCCACATCGTACAGCAACTCAGAGCTCCTTTCCATCAGCTGGATGGGAGGTTGCCCGACGGGAAACCGTTGAACGAAGCCAATAAGATCCTTAAAACTTACTTAGTGAGTTTTGCTTTTTAACACTAGAATTCGATCCCCAGGAAAATATCGTAAAAGCAAAGCCGAGATAAAGACTTCTGTAGACGTAACGTTTCTAAAAGAAGCCATTACCCTTCGGCCCCGCGTTACAAGGGATGTTAAAGGCAGAAACAAGATGACACTGGAAGGAAATATGGATGCACACTAAGGGACAACGGAGATTAGAAATGGTTACTACATGGGTAAACATATTAGAGATTTTCAAATTATTTAAATCTCTTTTACGTGAAAAAGAATCAACTGTTGAAACAAATAGAAGGACATTGCAGTCTGGGCATTAGGACATATGCAAAAGTAAGATGCAGGACAATAATTGCAGAAAGGTTAGGAGGGGGAAATGGAAGCATACAATTTTAGGTTCTTACACTGTAGGCGAGTGTTTATAGTATCACTTGAAAGGACAGGTATATTTCATTTGATTACATCTCACTGCACTGTGCTTTGCAGAGACAGCGTTTTTTACAGATGGGTGGTTTGTGGCAGTCCTGTGTCGAATAGGTCCGTTGGTGCCATTTTTCCAACTGCATTTGCTCACTTCATGTCTCTGTGTCACATTTTGGTAATTCTAACAATATTGCAAACTTACTGCATAGTTATTGTATTTGTTATGGTGATCTGTGATCAGTGACTATGACTCGCTCACTCCAATTAAAAGGCAGATAGTTTTACACTGGATAATAAAGCAAAAGCCTAGCTTTGTACTACCTGCGAGAAACCTGGCTTAATACTTAAAAACAAGAGGTTAAATGCAAAAGAATTGTAAACAATTCTGCTAACACTAAAACAAAATAAAACACTAAAA
>NW_024412422.1:16902950-16917699 GCF_014898765.1 Herpailurus yagouaroundi
AACACTAAAAGAAAACAAAACACTAAAACAAAATAAAACACTAAAACCAAATAATTCACAAAGTAATTTTAGGGCAGAGGTTATAATCATGGATAAAGAATTTTCTTTTTTTTATTTTATTTAAATTTATTTATTTACTTTGAGAGAGAGAGAGAGAGTGGGAAAGAGGCAGAGAGAGAATCCCAAGCGGGCTCTGCACTGTCAGCACAGAGCCCAATGCAGGGCTCAGATTCACAAACTGTGAGATCATGATCTGAGCTGAAACCGACTGAGCCACCCAGGCACCCCAAGAATTTTATTTTATAATGATAAAAGGATCAATACATGAACAGGACATCACAACCCTCAATATTACGTATCTAATAACAGCATTTCAAAATGCATAAAGCAAAATGTGAAAGGACTAGTAAGAGAATTGGACAAGTCCACAGTTATAATCAGAGATTACAGTCCCCTTTTCAATAACTGACTGAACAAGGAGACGGAAAATCAGCAAGAATAGTAGGCTTGAACAACACTAACAATCACCTTGACCCAGTTGACATTTATAGAACAGTGCATTCAAAAACACCAGAATACACATTCAAGCGCACATTGAATATTTACCAAGTTACTTCATACCTGGGGCCACAACATGAGTTTCAATAAATGGGGAAAGTAGTAATGAAATACAAAATATATGCTATGAACAAAATGGAATTTAATTTGTAATCAGTAGCAGAAAGACTTTGGAAAATTCCCAAATATTTAGTACTAAAATAACCCCTTCTAAAATACCTGAGGGTGAAGGGTGGGGGAAAAAAATCAAACCAGAAATTAAAAAGAATTTCGAACTGAATGGAAATGATAAGAAAACCTACCAAACTTTGTCGGGTCTCACTGCAGAACTTTGAGAAGAGCCCACCCTTTAATACAGTTTTGGTGGGTATATAAAAATACCACAACCATTTCAAACACGCTTTGAATATTTATCAAATGGCAAAGACAATTCAGTGGCAAAATGATCGTGTCTACAACACACAGCACTGGAGGACTTGGATATCTATATGTAAAAAAAAAAAAAGGAACTTTGGCCCATGTCTCATAACATATGTGAAAAACTAACTTAAAACTGGACCAGAGACCTAGATGTAAAGTGAATTAGCATAACACCGGGAGAAAATGGAAGAAAACCTTCATGGGCTCGGGCGAGACAATGTTCATAGGTATGACATGCAAATCCTAATGCATAAAAAACAAATTAATGTGTGCCCCATTAAAAGAATAAACCTCTGCTTGTTATAAGACACTGTCAGGGCGCCTGGGTGGCTCAGTCGGTTGAGCGTCCGACTTCGGCTCAGGTCATGATCTCGCGGTCTGTGAGTTCGAGCCCCGCGTCAGGCTGTGTGCTGACAGCTCAGAGCCTGGAGCCTGCTTTGGATTCTGTGTCTCCCTCTCTCTCTGCCCCTCCCCCGCTCATGCTCTGTCTCTCTCTCTCTCTCTCTCTCTCTCTCTCTGTGTCAAAAATAAATAAACATTAAAAAAATAAAAGAATTACAAGACACTGTTAAGAAAAGGAGAACACAAGCCATGGATGGAATGAAAGCGATTTGCAGATCATCTATCTGACAAAGGATTTGCATCTGGAATATAAAGAACTCCCAAGATTCAGTAGGAAAATAAACAACCCAATGAAAAAACAGGAAAACATTTGAACAGCTGCTTTGCCAACAAAGATGTATGGACAGTGAGAATGCGAAAAGATAGATATTCAGCATCGTCAGTCACTAGGAAATGAAAGCTAGAACCGCGAGATACTACTAGAAACCTATGCAAATGGCTAGAATTAAAATCCTGGCCGTAATGATGTGGGGAGGCAGAGGATCCAGAAGTCTCGGGCATCGCAAGTTAAAGTGTCAGATATTACAATAATCTCAAAACACACTTTGGCAAGTTCTTAAAAAGTTAAACACACCTTGGGGCGCCTGGGTGGCGCAGTCGGTTGAGCGTCCGACTTCAGCCAGGTCACGATCTCGCGGTCCGTGAGTTCGAGCCCCGCGTCGGGCTCTGGGCTGATGGCTCGGAGCCTGGAGCCTGCTTCCGATTCTGTGTCTCCCTCTCTCTCTGCCCCTCCCCCGTTCATGCTCTGTCTCTCTCTGTCCCAAAAATAAATTAAAAACGTTGAAAAAAAAATTTTTTTTAAAAGTTAAACACACCTTTACCATGTGACCCAACCATCCAAAATTTAGGTCTTTACCCAAACTAAGTGAGACTATATCCGTATACAGCCGCCTGCACATAAATATCTATTGCGAATTTATTTGAGGTCGCCAGGATTTGGGAACAACCCAAATGTGCATCAACAGGTTAGTGGATAAACACTCTGTGGCGGGTGAGAATGAGGGGTGCTAATCAACAATAAAGCGAGTGAAATATTCTTACACGCGACAACATGGATAGAACCAAAATAATTGTGCTAAGTGAAATGATCCAGACCAAAAAAGAGCACGCACTGCATGATTCCTTTAGGTGGATAGTCGAGGAAAATGCAGGCTAACGTATTGTGGCAAAAGGGCGGATGGGTGGTTGACAGAAGTGGGGGGGGGGGGGTTTACAAATTGACCTGAGGTGGCTTTTGTAGGTGACAGAAGTTTTCATTGTGAGGTTGCTGCCTTGGGGCGTACGAATATCAAAACATAGCAAATTGTATGCTTGGAAGTAAGGGGTTTATTGTATGTCAATGATGCCTTAATAAAGCTGTTTAAATAGGAGCTCACAATTTCTTTACCACTGTTTCTGTTAAAAAAAAAAAAAAGAGGAAGGACGGACAGAAGTAACAAAAAAATGTTTGCAAATAGAGAGGAATCAGGTACCTGAGTCCGGGTCTCCCCAGTCTTTCCTTCCCTGTTCCGAGGGTGTGTGTATTTCCTGCTCGCGTCCTGGGACAAAAGCCACCCTGCCCGAGGAAGGTGCGTCATCACTATCTGTGTCTCTGAAACCAGAGCGTTTTGTACTAATTATGCACTCTCTAGCACTTATTTAAATGGATTCCTATTTTTTCCTAGCCCTGTTTCCCGAACGTCTTCTTTCTCCTGAGTGGTTTTATGCACACTGCAGACCGAAATGTCCTGTTCACTTCAAAGGGCACCTTCCCTAAGGCACCCTAATCTTAAGGCCTTTCCTCACTCCCGGGGTTCCTGGAAAGCGGCGCAATCAGCACCGGGTCAGCAGATGTCTGATCCGGCACCTGCCCAGGTTTCAGCATCTCTGTGCACGGCCTTGGGGAGCGGCTGATTCCAGACGGCCTAGGGTGCCCACCCCCAGGTCAACACCCCCGTGGGTCTGGTGAAATTCTTGTCTTCTCCGTCTCCTTTGGCTTCCTTTCAACCTCGCCTGTTCTATTTTCTCCAAATTTGCCCGTGATTTAAAAAAACATGTCGATTTGCACCTTAATGTTCATATTTGGAATACTCCAGTAGGACGTGGCACCCGGCCGCTAACCCTTAATATCATCTCTATGCCTGAAACATTATCTGGAATGGGCTAGACTTCCCTGCCCGTAGAGAGGTCCTGTTAGTGACTGCCAAGGGAGGCTCCTGATGCGATTTGGAAGGCAGCGAAGAAGGGAAGGCATTCCTCTTGGACAACAGGCGGGCATTGGGGGATGGTGACCGTGAGGTTCACACTCCTTTAGTCTCCTCCTGAGAAACAGCCACCTGGGGGCTGTGGGCAGCTGACATATGACGTGGCTCACCTAGTCCTTTCCATTGTTGGGTAGACCCTTCATTCTTCTTGAAAGTTCCTAGACGCTTCAGATTCGTTGGCCGAGCCAGTATTTTGTTCGCTTATGAGCCACTACAGCTTCTTTCTGATTGTAGTAAAATACATACGAAATCTACTATCTTCGATATTTCTTTTTTTTTTTTTAATTTTTTTTCAACGTTTTTTATTTGTTTTTGGGACAGAGAGAGACAGAGCACGAACGGGGGAGGGGCAGAGAGAGAGGGAGACACAGAATCGGAAGCAGGCTCCAGGCTCTGAGCCATCAGCCCAGAGCCCGACGCGGGGCTCGAACTCACGGACCGCGAGATCATGACCTGGCTGAAGTCGGACGCTTAACTGACTGCGCCACCCAGGCGCCCCATCCTCGATATTTCTAAGTGCGCAGTTCTGTAGTGCTGAATGCCCTCACGCGGTTGTGCGACCCACCTCCAGAACGGCTCTCATCTTGCGAGTCTCGAAAGTCTACCCTCCTCAAACACCAGCTCCCCATCTGCCCTCCTCCAGTCCCTGGCAACCCCCATCCTAGTTTCTGTCTCTATGAACGGACTCTTTGGGGCATGTCACAGAAGTAGAACTGCACAGTACTGGCTTTTTGAGACTGGCTTATCTCACTTGGTGCAATGCCCGAACCAATTGTTTTTCAATCTATTATGTTTAATGTATAGATTCTTGGCCTAAGGAATAGAACAGATGTTTGGACTTGATAACAGAAAGCCTATGCCTCCCCTAGAATCCAGACTGCACCCTGCGTGAAAAGAGTTCACATACTCCCTTTGCTTCCCGTTTCGGAGTCGAATGATACCCCGACAGAGGCACAGCATCGAGATTGATCACAGATGAGGTTAATAAGGCAGACAGACTCCACCGATCTGCCCCCAGAGATCTCCCTTCTCGTGAGCAAGTGTCTGAATTAGACACACTCTCGCCCAGGCTGAGTGGTATGCAGACATAATTTCTCTCCAAATCCTATTATGGGCCTTCGGCCGCAGACAAGTAGGTTAATTCACATCCATGTCAATAACTCGGTCACACTAAAATTGAATCAATGAATTTAATTAGATCTCCATGTATGGTATAATTTGGCAATGATAGCGTTCACAGTGAAGCGGTTAGATTAATCATTGGATGTCAGAAACGGAACATGCCGGGTTGTGAAGAATCGGGCCCAGGCTCCCTGGCTGGAGCGAGGATTGTCAGCTGCGGATTTTCTTGGTCAGCGGCATGGCCAGTTACTGGGAGGGCGGCCTCTGTGGGCGACCTCTGTGGGCGACCGTAAAAAGATGACAGTCTGAATGTTTCCATCACCTAGAGACTCTGAGTCAAATTTCCCC
Source organism: Herpailurus yagouaroundi (assembly GCF_014898765.1). Lineage (NCBI taxonomy): Eukaryota > Metazoa > Chordata > Mammalia > Carnivora > Felidae > Herpailurus > Herpailurus yagouaroundi. The sequence continues at coordinate 16,908,044 of NW_024412422.1, forward strand.
ATGTTCTGTATTGGATGTCCAGGCTCCGGAGAATATTTATGCCTTTTATGAGCCTAGAAAAATGTCTGGTCCCTCACCTGTCCAGAAAATGGAAAAAACAAAAAAAATCTTTGAAGTCAGAACACTTACCTTACACTCTAAAACTCATGCGCCCTTACATGGACTTATTTTAAACGTGAACATTCTGGGTTTGGAACAGCTCAGAAACAGCAAATTAGAAAAGGACACAGAGTTATGGGCAGATGAAATTGGAAATGATTGATAATAAAGGGAGACACCAGAAAACTGTGCATAAAAAGCAAACACAAGAACTCCAAAAGCATACCAGTTTGAACCATGAAGAGTAGGAGTAAAGCAAGGGCGCCTGGGTGGCTCAGTCCAGTAAGCGTCTGACTTTGGCTCAGCTCAGGATCTCACAGTTTGTAGGTCTGAGCCCCACATCAGGATCTGTGCTGACAGCACGGAGCCTGCTTGGGATTCTCTCTCTCCCTCTCTCTCTGTGCCCCTCCCCTGCTTGCACTCTGTCTCTCTTTCTCGAATATAAATAAAAACATTTAAAAAAAGGAACTTTTCAGATGGACCAAGATAACAGAGGCAGAGGTCCTAAGACTATGTTATCCCTCTATTACGCAGCACATACCCGGTGTCTGTCCGTGTATCTCACAACCTCAGTGACAATGGTTTTGTGGGCGCCTCCGATCTCTTTGGGAGAGAATAAGCATATACATTTGAGAAGACAGATTGCCAGTTGACAACTACAGATGATTGTGAAGTACACAGATCTAGGTTTGATACTTGACTCTACTGTTTGTCAGTCATTTCTTGGATCCTGTGAGTATTAACTTCTTAAAACCCTCATTTCCATATCTGTAAACTGGGAGCACAATAATATCTATCTACCTTGCTGAGGTATGGGGGGGAGAAAATAAATTAATCTTCATGTAGCTCTTAAGACCGGGCCCTAAATCAGGAGTCAGCAAACTCCTTTCTGTGAAGGGCCAGGTATTACAATATTTTCAACTCTGCGGGCCACAAGGACAGAGCGGCTACCACTAAACTCTGCCTTTTTGGCAGGAAAACAGCCGTAGAGAGTACATAAATTCAGTGAGCATGCTTCCGTTCTGATAAAACTTTATTTACAAAACAGGGAGCGAGCCAGTTTGACCTGAGGGGTATGGTTTGCCGATCTCTGCTCTAGATACGTGCGAGTTGTCATTACGAGTCCATGGTGATGGGGGTAAATGACAGGGTCCACGTGAAGAACCGGGCTCAGTGCCTGGCACATGGGAATTGTCTGGAAAGTGGCAGGTGCGATTACAAGGCAGACGTTTGTGTACGTAACCTGTAAAGATCCTATGTGACTTTGTGAAGACAGACCATTGGACCCTCTGTCCTCGTTCTTAATTTTTGTTAATGAAGGTTAAAAGAACACGTAGTTGGGGCGCCTGGGTGGCGCAGTCGGTTAAGCGTCCGACTTCAGCCAGGTCACGATCTCGCGGTCCGTGAGTTCGAGCCCCGCGTCAGGCTCTGGGCTGATGGCTCAGAGCCTGGAGCCTGTTTCCGATTCTGTGTCTCCCTCTCTCTCTGCCCCTTCCCCGTTCATGCTCTGTCTCTCTCTGTCCCAAAAATAAATAAACGTTGAAAAAAAAATTAAAAAAAAATAAAATAAAAAAATAAAAGAACACGTAGCTATTGCAATAAAGATGAAGGGAATGAGGGAACGTTGTTTCAGATCCTAGATTCATAGCTCGAGACGGAATACGAAGAAAAATAGGTTTTCTCTGTACACGGCCTTCCTCGACCCTGTGACACCTGTCCGGAAGGCTGCCGATCCCCTCCCCCTTATGACACATTAAATGGGACCGCTAACATTGGTACTCAGTGCGTTCGGGGAGGTGCTCCGGGCAGGCAGGGCAGATGGGCGTCACTCGAAAAGTACAGCATTTGCCAAATGTCAAATACACTCGTATTTCGGACCGGGAGACACCTGCCTTGCAGCTTCAAAATAATTGAACACTGTGATGGCTCAGCACCTTGCTTAGCCATAATACCAGGATTTGCATTATTCTTAGCCACAGGCACATTTCCGCCCAGCTTTTAACAACTCATCTCCTTCCCCTTGCCCCCCATGACATGACTAGAATGTCTTGCCCAGCTCTTACGCGACAATTCTTGAAGCACGCCAGCTCCTGGGAACAGGTGCACTTAGCCAGAAAGGCATGCACGTCAACCAGAAAAGAAGAATCTTTCTTTAATAGAGCTCAAAATCACCTCAATCTGTAAAGCACAGAGAAGAAAAGAAGCTTCACCTTCCTGCCCCCAGTTGCCGACTCCCCTGATCTGAGGGCACCCTGAGGGCCCGGAGCCTGAGACCAGGCTAGGGCCTCCTTCGGAGAGGTTCTCAGACTTTCTGAGCCCCTCCCTGGTGCAGACCACAGAGTAATCACAGAGCTACCTGCGTAATTACTTTTTTCAGAGTCACGATCTCGAATTCCAAAGCCATCGGAGCGGTGACGGAGATGCATGGAGTCACCTGGGAGCTCTAATTAACCACAAGGCTCCTGCCCCAGGAGAGGAATCAGCCTGGACACGCCTACAATCCACTGCTTCCATGCCAGGGTGACGACTGTTTATTGATTCTCTACATTTTCTTTTTTTTTTTTTTTAATTTTTTTTTTTCAACGTTTATTTATTTTTGGGACAGAGAGAGACAGAGCATGAACGGGCGAGGGGCAGAGAGAGAGGGAGACACAGAATCGGAAACAGGCTCCAGGCTCTGAGCCATCAGCCCAGAGCCCGACGCGGGGCTCGAACTCACGGACCGTGAGATCGTGACCTGAGCCGAAGTCGGACGCTTAACCAACTGCGCCACCCAGGCGCCCCGATTCTCTACATTTTCAAGGGCACCAGAAATTACCATTTTTAATACAAGTTTTAAGAAGAGTTTTGCATTTACAGAGTTCCCTTGAAGATAGCAGAGAACGTTCCACATGCCCTTGTCCCCTGTTATTGACATCTTACATTCATATGGTACACTTATCACAGTTTATGAACCAATATTAATGCTTTTATTAACTAAATTCCATACTTTAATGAGAAGGAGATATGGTTTATAAGGTCAACGTGCTGGTATTTAACTGTTGAGCATTGCGGAAGGCAGGATAATTAGCCCCCACCAAAGATGTCCACGTCTTAATCCCCAGAAACTGTGAGTAGGTCACCTTACCTGGAAAAGGGGGTTTTGTGGTCGTGACTCAGTTAAGAATCTTGAGATGGGCAGATGGTCCTGGATTATCCAGCTGGCCCTGTGTTATCACAAGGGTCGTTATGGGGGGGAGGCAGGAAAGCAGGGTCAGAGAAGAAGCTGTGACCGATGCAGAGGTCAGAGTGGTAGGGCCAGGAGCCGCGGGCTGCAGGCAGCTTCTAGAAGCTGGGAAAGGCAAGGAAACAGATCGTCCCCTAGAGCCTCCCCGAGAAACACAGCCTGACAACACTGTGTTTTTAACCTAATGAGATTCATCTCAGACTTCTGACTTGCAGAGCCAAAAGACAAAACAAGTTTTTTGTGTGTGTTGCCTTCAAATTAAATTTATGGTAATTTGTTCCAGGGGCAGAAGGCACTAACACGATCATGAATTCAACGGGAAGGAAAACACTCTGCCAGTCCAACACAGCTTCGTCCCCTGGTCTGCCACTTTGGAGAGGAACGATCTCTGCTCGAGGGTCATTTCCCTGGACGACACTGGTCCCAACGGGAAATCAGATTATGCTCCCTTTTGCCTCGCACACCCTGGCGTAACACCTGGGGCATAGAAGACGCTCGACGTATATGTGTTAAATGTGTGCTTTTAGCAGCCTGAAAACCTCTGCATAAATTATTAATATCTTCAGACAAGGAATAACATATGTTCTTTACCCTCCTTGGGCAAAAAGTGTGAGAAATATCCACTGCATTTATCTCTGGCCACTTAGGGCCTCCTGAAATAGCATCCTTATTTCTAAGCTGTCTTAAGCACGTCTTTGATTTCTTATCATTATACAAAATGAGGCACACGCTTGCGGTTTGCAGGCGGAATGCATTACCGGCGGGGGAAGGATGCTCTCGGAAACTGTACAAGTGGAGAAAGCACCGTTTCAGAGTTCATTGTCAGTCTTTACGGTTTTAAGGAGCTAGCGGCAAAGAGCTCACTTGCCGATTTTAGCGTCATCTCTTAGCTAAGACTTTCACTGGGAAGCTTTTCTTTTGTAGGGCTTGGGTCTCTAGGATAAGCGCCCCGTGAATTGAAATCTGTACCAAGATGATGTTGGGCTAATGAGAGAATCATCAATATCATCCTCTTTCATCCACTGCCAAGGCCAGCGCTTTAGCTCCATTAGACCTTCTTTATCCCTCGGAAAGAGAGAACGGTTCAGTGCGAGGAGACCACGCGCGTGCACGCACACACACACACACAGGGCACGGAAACAGGGGTCTGCGTATCAGTACGGTAACTTTTCTTGCCCAGAGAGGATCTGATGGAAGCAAGCTCTTTTCTGGACTTGCTTTACGCCTCCTTCCTTCCTCCCCTTAACATCACTGCACGTGCTTTTCCCTTCATAGAAGATAATCCCACTGCCCCTTCCAGAGTCCTTGAGTAGAGAGAGCTGCACCTGTCATCCGAGCCCATTCTGGCACATTCCCTGATGTTTGCTGATCCGTGGCTGCCTCCTGTGCCTTATTTCATTGTTCACACCATCGCTCTGCCGCGATTTTAGTCTGTCACCCTAGACTCCTATCTCTGCGGATCTCATCCGTCACGAGTATTCCAGAAGAAACTCCATTGGTGGTGGTCAAGTGGGGCGGGCGAATGGGTCTCCGAAGTGGCTTCTCTCTTCTGTCTTCTTCAGGAAAATCTGGGCTCCAAAGTCTGATTCTGCCGATGCCTGGCTGTGGCCACGCTCTGCCCCAAACCTCCATTTCCTTGTCTACATAAGGGGGTGAACCTATCGGCCAGTAGAGGTGGGAGTTTATAACCATTCACCTGAACCCCTATACGTTCATGGCTCCCAGAAAATGGCAGAGGTAATTATCAATCACTCAGCCACCCTTTCTCTAATCAAGCCAGCATTGGGTGATGGCATTCGGTGATGGTCTTCTGGGCACGGGACCCTGGAGTGTAGGCTCTGCCGTGGACCACCGGGGTGAGCCAAGCCGACTTCTGTACCCTTTACTTCTGCCTCAGCTGTCTCCCCTGTAAAATAAACATGGCAGGGGCGCCTGGGTGGTCTGGTCGCTTAAGCATCTGACTTCAGCTCGGGTCATGATCTCGCCGCTCCCGAGTTCAAGCCCCGGATCGGGATCGGAGCCCGGAGCCTGTTTCAGATTGTGTCTCCCTCCCTCTCTCTCTCTGCCCCTCCCCCACATGCATCTGTCTCTCTTTCTCAAAAATAAACATTGAATTTTTTTTTAAAATATTGTAAAATAACCATGGCAATGGAACTGGCCTCAAAGGTTGTTTTAGGGGGAAATTGGGCATATGTACAATGTCCTACATGTAGCTGCCCCTTGATAAAATTTAAATAATAATACCACTACTATTGTTATTATAGTAAGGCTCAGTCAGTCTGGTTCCAGAGCCCGTGTATTAACAGCCATGCAAAATTGCTTATATAATCATTGTTAGCAGTAGCGGATTATCTTTAATTTATTTCCATTATTCACGGAGGCCACACGGTCGGCGCTGGAGACTCAACGCTGTTCCTGCCATAAGTGTGGCCACACTATCATAGCCGGGCGTCACCGGTGGGAGACCTGGCCCACAAGGAGAGAGGCTTCTTGTGGTTGGGAGTTACCCGTCTGCTGCCTTTGAAGCCCTTGGGGAAAAAGCCCAGGACCAACGTCCATGTGCCAATCCTGACACCTGCTGGCCACTCCGCTCTGGGTCACTTCACTGCATGTCGAGATCCCCTGCCAGCACGAGGCTCTACGTTGGGCTTGATAAGGTTCACAGATTCAGCTCTAGAGCTGGGAAGCCCAGAAGTGTCCGTGGAAGCCAAATGCGAAAAGCGAGGAAACTGAAACCCTGAGCAGGCAATTGATGGCAGGTTAGCACAGAGGCGGTGAGCCCGGGTTTCGGAGCATGTCACCTAAATCCACGTTCGGCTCCCCTGGCCTGACTGTCTTCAGGTTTAATGACCCCTCGGGGTGCTGCCCCCTTGTCCGCAAGGTGGGTTCCGAAGGGATGCAAAGAGTGAAGAACCGCACAATATTAGAACAGCTCCTTGCACGTGGTAATTCCTTAGTGTACAAGAGCTATTATTAACTCAAAAAGCGTGAGTACATACAACCCGGAAGAGCCCTTTAATCAATCTGAGTTCCTGTACAATATAATATATATCTCACATTTACAAAACAAAATTCCTAACTCACGACAGCCAGTATTTCTGTTTTCTGTGCCTTTATCCAGCCCCCAGCCCCCTGCCAGAGCTCACAGCACTGCAGGCAGCTGCAGATAGTTTTGAGAAATGATAAACGTGCTATCTATACCAACTGGTTTTATCCCCTGCCTTTATTCTAGAACATGTGAAGGCTTGGGTGTAAATATGGCTGCGAAGTCTCTTACTGTTCCTATTAACGTGAAAATGAGCTTGCGTAAGGCACTGCGATCGGGTCTAAATCATGCCCGGTCCGCCTGGTCTCACGCTGCCTGGGAGAGCGAACGCTGGCCCCGGTGCGGTAATCGCACGCTAACAAGCACACCCCGGTTGTGGCGCGAGTTGCTTTCTCTGGTGGGTAAATAGCAGGTCTCACTGTGTGAGTTGGAGGATGTCAGCTAGGGACACTGAACACATTCTCACAACTGATGGTGACTCATGGGGACTAGGGAGGTGAGGCCGTTCCAGGCCCACATCGGGGTAAAGAGTCACCAGCCTGAGCCGCCCTCCGTCCAGAACAAGGAAGCAGCATGGCTGGGGCGCACAGCAGATCCTCTAACAGGACCCTCGAGGCTTAAATCCTTGGAAGGTTAAATCTGCCACCTGCTAGCTGTGTGACCTTCAGGAAGACGGCCATCTCCTCTCTGCCTCGGCTCCTTCATTCGCAGAGTGGGAATGATGTAGAATAGTGCCTATCGCATAGGCTGCTGTGAGGTTGGAGTGAGTCAGCCCGTGAGAATGCACCCAGAACAGGCCTGCTGTGTAAAGAACGCGAGGGAAGATTTAGGTGTTATCATTACGTTACTGTTATGATGATGGGTCCTCCTGGGAAATGCATGGCACACTCAGAGTGGGATAGGATTTAATCAAAGCGGTGTGTAAATGGATTGGGCAGGATTAAGTAAATAGGGAAGGGCCCTGCACCAGCCATTAGCAACAGGGGGAAACCATTACCCTGCCCCCACCTCCCCCAAAGGAAGAGAGGAAGGGGCGAGAGGAGGGAGCAGTTACCAGGAGCAGGGAGAGCCATGGCCGTGAGAAGGAGTCATCCAACAGGGCAGTGGGACCTGTGAAAGGAACAGAGAGGATGCTAAGTCATGGGAAGGCAGGAAGAGAACGAAGACCATAAATCCCTTGGCTTTTCTCTCTCTTCCGGACCCCCAAATTCCAGTGCCTCCCAGTAGAAAATCTAACCAGAAGCCAGAAGGCAAAGATGCCAAGTGGCTCTACTATGAGGGGGTCAGCCTTCAGAGTCAGGTTTCAGAATCGTCCAGGGTGCACAGGGGCAAAGAGTGGGTCCGGGGGTGATTGGAAATCATCTAGCACCCAGGGGCGATAGCTTTCAGACTTCCTATAGCATGAAGACAAGTGGTATAGATAAACAGAGCAAATATTCCCATATAGCCACATACCCGACTGCCAAGAAATGCTTAAGACACAAATACGAGTGACATAACCTCTCCTCTTCTTCCAGTTCCGTGGGAATTACTTGGTGCCTTTTCATTCTGTTTCCGGGCCGGAGTGGGGAAGCCTGGTAATCCCGGCAAAAACAACCTGAACAGCAACAGTAGGAGTATCTGGCATTTCTGTAATACTTAATAATTGCAAGTTGCTTCCACATACGTAATCATATACCAGCCTCGTAGTGAATTTGTTGTAAGGTAGATACCGATTCCCATTTCAGCGATAAGGAACTCGAAGAGGAAGAGTTTATTTGGCCACTGCGCCATTCAGGCTTCAGTTTCTGAGACAATCTATGGAGAAATGTTGACAATAGAGCAGAGAGCTTAAAATTACACAATGTGGGGCGCCTGGGTGGCGCAGTCGGTTAAGCGTCCGACTTCAGCCAGGTCACGATCTCACGGTCCGTGAGTTCGAGCCCCGCGTCGGGCTCTGGGCTCATGGCTCAGAGCCCGGAGCCCGTTTCCGATTCTGTGTCTCCCTCTCTCTGCCCCTCCCCCGTTCATGCTCTGTCTCTCTCTGTCCCAAAAATAAAATAAAACGTTGAAAAAAAAAATAAAAAAAATAAAATAAAATTACACAATGTGGAATTCATTTAGGGGCTTGTTTTGTTCAGCCAATAAGTTGTGAGAGGCTGTGGCATATCGAGTCCCGCCCCAAGTCGTGTGGACCCCATGAAGGCCAAAATGAAGGGTCCACCTGCCCTGGAGTTGTGGTTGCTTTGAGAAGCAGTCTGAAGTCCTTGAGAAGTTAGAAGAGAGTTCTCAGTTCTAAGAGTTACCGTATGACTCAGCAATCACAGCCAAAACGAGAACATATGTTCAGAATTCAATACCAGATGCGTGTAATAAATGATCCAGCAAGGCTGTAGGATACGAGATCGATATACAAAAATCAGCTGTGTTTTTCTGCACAACCAACCATCTGAAAAGGAAATTTAGACAACAATTCCATTTACAATATTATCAGAAAGAATAACATGTTAAAACAAATTTTTCAATGTTCACTTTTGACAGAGAGAGAGAGACAGAGCGTGAGTGGGGGAGGAGCAGAGAGAGAGGGAGACAGAATCCGAAGCAGGCTCCAGGCTCTGAGCTGTCAGCACAGAGCCTGATGCAGGGCTCGAACCCATGAACTGTGAGATCATGACCTGAGTCGAAGTCGGATGCTTCACAGACTGAGCCACCCAGGTGCCTCAGAAAGAATAAAATATTAATAAACTTAACCAAGAAGGTGCAAACGTGTGGTCTGATAATTATAAAAACTGGTTTAATAAGTTAAAGGAGACACAAGTAAGTGGAAAGATACCTTGTTTTCATGGATTAGGAAACTTGGTATTATAAACTGCCAGTACCACCCAAAGCCATCTACAGACCCAATGCTATCTCTGTCAAAACTCCAGTGGCATTTTTTACAGAAATAGAAAAAAGAACAATCCTAACATTCTTATGGAGCCACAGAAGATTCAGAATGGTTACAGTGGTCTTGAGAAAGAATAAGCTGGAAAAATCACACTTCCTGATTTCAAAACTACAGTATTAAAACATTAAAACAGTATGGAGCTGGTGTAGAGACCGAGGGATAAACCAGTGGCCTAGAAAAGAGAGCCCAGAAATGAGCCAGATACATATAGTCAACTGATCTTCGACAAGGGTGCCAAGAACACGCGATGGGAGAAGGATAATCTCTTCAACAAGTGGTTTTGGGAAAACTTGATATTCACATGCAGAAAAAAGGAAGGAAGGAAGGAAGGAAGGAAGGAAGGAAGGAAGGAAGGAAGG
>NW_024412422.1:16917709-16931607 GCF_014898765.1 Herpailurus yagouaroundi
AGGAAGGAAGGAAGGAAGGAAGGAAGGAAGGAAGGAAGGAAGGAAGGTCTGGCAGGACTGTGGAAGAACTGGAACGCTGATACACTATTGACAGGAGTGTAAAATGGTGCAGCGGCCATGCAGATAGTGTGGAGATTCATCAAAAATCAAAAAATGGAACTAGCATATGATCCAGCAGTTCCACTCTGGGGAAACATCCAAAAGAACTGAAATCGGGATTTCAAGAGATATCTTCATTGTCATGTTCATAGCAGCAATATTTACAATAACCAAAATACGTAAATAACCCTAAGTGTTCATTTATAGGTGAACGAATAAAGAAGATGTGGTGTATTCATACAACTGAATTTTATTCAGCTTTTAAAATGAAGGAAATTCTGCCATTTGGGACAGCATGGATACACCTTGAGGATGTGATATTGAGTGACATAAGCCAAACATAGAAGGACAAATATGGCACCAGTCCACTTAGAACAGGTATCTAAAAGAGTCAAACTCATAGAAGCAGAGAGTACAGTAGAGGCAGCTATGCCCCTCCACCCCCACCCTTTGTATCTCAAAAATAAATAAATCTAAAAAATAAATTTTTAATATTTTTTATAAAAATCAAAAGAAGGTGATCTCATGTTAAATGTTCATACCACAAAAATAGGAACCCAAGGATATCCTGGGAGAAATTGGATATATTTATTACCTTGATTGTGGTGATGGTATCCCGGGGGCCACATATTATCAAACTTATAAAACAGTACACATTAAATATGTGCAGTTCTTAGCATATCAGTTCTACCTCAATCAAGTAGCCAAGAACATCAACAAACTTGGATCTGAATGTTCACAGCAAAATTATTCATGGTAGCCCCAAAGTGGAAACAACCCAATTGCCCATCGACTGATAGGTAAACAAAATGTAGTATATCCATACAATGACACGTAATTGGGCATTAAGAAGAGTTGAAGTGGGGATACATACCACAGGAATCCATTTGGAAAACATTAATCCAAGTGAAAGGAGCCAATCGCAAAAATGATTGCATTTTTATGAAGGTCTAGAATAGTCAGGGAGGCAGAAAATGGAGCCATGATCACTTAGGAGTTAGGGAGACTAGTAGATGGGTAGGTTGAGGGGTGACAACTAAGGGATGTGGGGTGATTTTTAGGATAATGAAAATGTTCTTAAATTTATTGTGGGAATGGAGGTACAACTATGTGAACACAACAAGCACATTGCATTCGTACACTTTAAACGGGTGATCGTATGTTACATGAAATATACAGCAACAAAACTCTTTTTAAAATGTTCCATCAAACTCTCTAATTTCTGAGATTTTAATCTAGTGAGATAATCAGACTTGTAACTTATGGTAAATGTCATATATTATATTTTCCCCAGAATTTAATAACTGAGTTAGAATTTTTAGATCACCTACCACTTTGGGAGTTCTGCTAGGGATTTGGGTTTTGGTTGAATCTTTGTGGAAACATTTACGGGAAGAGTGAATATGTGTATTCACACACACACACACACACACACACACATGCACACACACTTATCTCTAAACCTAGTACTTCCTCTAAAGTAAAGTTACTTTTGTTGAGGGTGAATAGAAGGAATTAAGATTTATGGAGAATATTAGAAATTTCTTCAGGAAAACGACTTAATGGCCTATACATGTTCCTTCTGATGTTCTCACCCACTTGATGTCTCAAGAAGAGTGAGTATCATTTTCATGAGCTCTCCATTTTCTTTTGTATTATTAGCCGATGCTGGAAATTGACGTCCATTCAACTTTGGTGTGAATGATTTTGTTATTTGTATCACTCGTCTTGCTTACAGTTAGCACAGCCAGGCGTCTCTTGCCTTGGGAAAATCCGTAAGTCCAGACTGCTCCAAAGCTAGGCTTTTCTGGCCATATCTGCCTTTCTCAGCCCTCCCACTATCCTTGAAAATGATACCAGGCTACCATGTCCCCCAATCCAGCGTTCACCTCCTACACTCTACAGATCACCCTGTTGGTTCCTCGTCTTTTTCGGGGGAGGGGAATGGGTAGGAGTTGGGATAAGAGTGCAAGATGGGGCGCCTGGGTGGCGCAGTCGGTTAAGCGTCCGACTTCAGCCAGGTCACGATCTCGCGGTCCGTGAGTTCGAGCCCCGCGTCGGGCTCTGGGCTGATGGCTCAGAGCCTGGAGCCTGTTTCCGATTCTGTGTCTCCCTCTCTCTCTGCCCCTCCCCCGTTCATGCTCTGTCTCTCTCTATCTCAAAAATAAATAAACGTTGAAAAAAAAATTAAAAAAAAAAAAAAAGAGTGCAAGAAAACCATCTGTCTTCGGAGGGAACAAAATAGAAATAATAGCGGGTTTGTCTTCGCAGATAACCCAATTCGGGCCAATTTTCTTCCTCTCTTCTCAAACCTTTTAACTTCTTGAATCTCACTCCACTTAAATTACTACTACTAGAAAAACATTCAAAATATTCAATTATGATTTTCAATAAAATATAAGTATTACTTAAGAAGAATACATTCTTCCGATTCCTCTGAATTACAGTTCTTTATATTAATAATGACAGTGAGGTGGCTTGGAGGGCCCTCTGGTTGCAGAGGGTTTAGGCACTCCAGCATGAACTGTATCTTGTTTGCAGATACTAATGAGCACCTTGTTGTGTGGAGTGATTGATCACAATTCCTGGGACTATGGCCAGAGAACACAGTAAGAATGAAAAAAAGAGACAGTCATCAATGGAAAGCAGTGCTGAAGATTTGCCCTCCCCCCACCCCTGACCTTCCTTTGGAAATTGACTCACTGGAAACCTATCTGAAACAAAATAAGGACAAATATAGTAGAGTTTCATCAAACTGCACCTTGAGAGGCTCTTTGATTAGGAGGGTGAAAAGCCAATGGTTGGCTTCCTCTCCTCACCCAACTTGCTGCCTAATGAACTAGAGGTCTTTAACTGGGGTCACCAGGGGACACCAATGATTTCACCAAGGGCCCATCTTGCATGTAGGGACTTCGTTAGAGCACAGCCGCTAAGATGACAGCTTCCGGTGTCAACGTTGGCCTGGGTTTAAACCTTGGCTCCAGAAATTATGATTAACCAAACTTCAAACAATTTCTGTCGCCTTATCATTACACAATTCCCTATCTGTTTAAGAAGCATTGAACATATTTCATAGGGCAATTCATTCAACGATTTATAAAACGATGCAAGTAAATACGAGGGCACAAGGAAAGAGCTCAGTAAATTGTAAGCTTTGTTACTTTTATTTGCCTCCATTATTCATAAAAATAAGATAAAAGTCTTCTTTTATCTTCTTTCTGCTATTATTTGGCTAACTGTTGTCTGATTGGGGAACACTTGAAGCCGTTGAAAGCACTTGATTGCTGATTTCGGAGAGTGGAGTCATCAGAAATAAGGTTTTCCTATGGGCAGGCAGGTCTCCTACAATATCTCTTAAACCTCCACATGTTGTATTTGTAGTATCATATTTTTACAAACATTTATTTTTCACATTTTCTTTTTTTAATGTTTATTTTGAGAGAGAGAGAGAGAGAGAGAGAGAGAGAGTAAGTGGGGGGGAGGGGCAGAGAGGAAGGGAGAGAGAGAATCTCAAGCGGGCCCTGTGGTGTCAGCACAGAGGCTGACACAGGGCTCAGTCTCAGGAACTGTGAGATCATGACCTGAGCTGAAATCAAGAATCAGACACTTAACTGGCTGAGCCACCCAGGTGTCCCGATTTTTCACCTTGTCTGTTGTTAAACTAATACTTCTGGAAAATTAAATAAGAGATAAAGACATTTATATCCTGGTAGGTCTGCTGGGAAGGATACTGAATGTAACTACATTTGAATACACACACACTTGATGCTCTCCTCTGCTAAATAGTCACAGAAAAGCTCATTCAAGCATGTTCAAGCCTCCTTATGGGTCACTCAGAAAAGTCCACTTCTTCAAAGCTGCTCCTACCTATGACTGTTTTGTCACCTGAAGAGTAGAAAACAACCAATGGTTGGAATGATCTACTTGGAATAGTTAGCTATGGGAGGAATGGTTTCCCTGATGTGCTCAGAAGCATAACTCAGGAAGTCTCCAGTATACAATCATGGGCTTAAGTAAAATAGACATACCTTGGCTTTGGTGGTTTGTCATTGAGCACAGAGCTATCATCCAGATGCCACTGTGTTTGGACGCTCCATCATTGGGACCTTTGAGAGTGGGAGGGGAGGACTCAGTCCTGCGGGAAGAGGAACCTTTGAATAGACCATGTTTAATTATGGAGTAATTCATTTTCCAGCCAGAAAGTCCAGGCACCAGAGGCAATATGGCGGCTTTCACAGATGCCTAGGGGCCAAGAGGGAAGGGGTTTATTTGCATATAAATTAAACCTGCATAAATATTTTAGCAAAAACAAATGGGACCGATCACAACCTTTGCCTGGATTGTTCCTCTTTGGCAGATGTTAAAGGAATGGCCTGTGTTATTGTGAGCGCTCCGGCTATGAAAGCGGGATGCTGGGCACCCACGAAAGGACCTGGCAACCCGCCCCTGAGATATTACCTATTCCTTCAAATCTACTCCATGATTAAATGGCTTAGAGAGTTTTCCCTTCCCTTACTTATTCAAACCACTACTGAAGATGGCCCCATGTGTTTTCTAGAGTTTCTCAGCTTTCTAGAAATACCCTCCATTAGAAGAGAGTAAAATCTGTATGACTTATTTCACTTAGCATAACACTCTCCAGTTCCATCCACGTTGCTACAAAAGGCCATATTTCATATGTGGATCCTGAGAAACTTAATAGAAGACCATGGGGGAGGGGAAGGAAAAAAATGGTTAGAGAGGGAGGGAGCCAAAACGTAAGAGACTCCTAAAAACTGAGAACAAACTGAGGGTTTATGGGGGGTGGGAGGGAGGGGTAGGTGGGTGATGGGTATTGAGGAGGGCACCTTTTGGGATGAGCACTGGGTGTTGTATGGAAACCAATTTGACAATAAATTTCATATTAAAAAAATAAAAAATAATAATAAAATCCCCCTCACAGTATGGTTAAAAAAAAAAAAAAAAGAAGAGAGTGAAATCTGGATCTAATTAAATTCAAGAGACAGGGAGCTGGAGACAGAACATGACAAGAATCAACAGTTCAACCTGTGGCTGAAGCCATTTACAAAATGCCTCCTCCTTGCTCCTGTCCTGGGACACTGAGGCCACTCTCATCACCTGCTGGCAGAAGACACAGGAGCAACTGGGAGCGACAGAAGAAGACTGGACTTTCCTTGAGGGGACAAGGGTTATGGTGTCTGGCTAAGCACAAGACAGAAACTGAAGAAGTCCAGGTCAGGGCTGAGATCCTGGAGCCCACCCTCTGAGATGGCTACAGCAGGTCTGACTGGGACACACAGCAAATCTAATGGGTCCTGGAGCTTCCAGCCCAGGGATGTAAACGATGAGCCTTCGGGTGTGTGCAGATGGCACAGGAAGGGTCAGGACAGCCTCACCGCCATTTCTAGAGGTCCATTCACACCGGGCTGTATACAAATGAAGCCTTCTGGAGGTGTACAAGGTGAGGGTGAGGGCCCCTGTGCAGCCTGGTGCTGATTGACTCATCCGGTCTTTTGTCTTGAAGGACCGGTATGAGCCAACACCCTTCTTCAGCATTCCTTCCGGTCTGTTTAATCAAGCCGTCCGTGTTTCCTCCATCAACTAACTGGGTCTTCTATAACACGGCCCTTAGTTACAAAGACTTCCTCCCTTAGAGCAAATGCTTCTTCCTCTTCTTTTCTTTTACCATTCATACTTGTTCATAGTAAAGTATATTTCTCAAATTTGTGTCTTCTACCCAACGCAAACAATGACGGGGATGGATACAGCAAATAGCTGTGGATTTAATGAGCTGGTGTGTTCAGTTGGCACAGATTTTTCAAATTTCGCCTGTAGAGGAAATGGCTTGCAATGTGATCCTTTACGTTTCTGTTTTTAAATGAAGATGCCTGGCGTACAGAGAGAAATCAGTAAGATGTTGTTGAGTGAATATGTGGGAAAAGGTTCACAGACCTGCAGAAGGGAGCTGAATTTCCCTGAAAGAATCCCTGTTTTCATTTCAAGGGCTTTATCTATCAAAACATGTGAAATATCCTTCATTTCCTCATTATGTCTCTCTCACACACACACATACGTTCTGAGAATCGGAAGGTTAGCCTTAGAAAGAAATCTCTGGTGCATTAAGTACAAGAATGTTTCATGATGTCTGTAGTGATCTAATATGTACTCAGATATTCTGGAATTTTCAAGAACGGCCTAATTCCGTTCTGAATATAGAACGGAATTGCTGGTGTCTCCAGCAAAAAGTTTTGGTTGTATAACCCAGAATCCGTACTCATTCCATGATGAGTCCTGAGATTCTCCGGGCATTGGTGGCTTACCATTACAGCTTTGGGCAGACAGACATGCTTGGTACTGGAGTATTCTAGGCCCTTGGGGTGACTGGCTTGAAAATGTGTGTGCATATGTGACTCTACTCTAACCAGATATATGGGAAAGTCTGAGGGGGGCTTCCAGAAAAAAAAAAAAAAGTGTTTGCTTTCCTAAAGAAGAGTTCCAAGAAGAGATACATCCTTATTCTAGGCCCTTGAAGTGACTGGCTATCCAAGAAGAGATACATCCTGTTTTCTTTATGAGATTTTCACGTCTGTTCGTGGCACCTGGAATCTCTGGTGCCATCTTGGTCCTGGTTGAAAAAGGAAGCCATGTTGAAGATGGCTGAGCGGAAGATGAATCCGACTCCCCACCACTGGAGCTCTGGGCTTTTTAAGAGAGATGATAAGACCCCTTACCGTAGAAGCCTGACAAGTCAAAATGTTTGGTATCCACAGCTGGAAGCATTCAGTGGTGCAACATCTTTGTAAATGGCTGTGCTCTATGCTACCCTCTGCTATGTCTCTATCACAACAGACTCATTGTATTAGAGAAATTCATCTTCTCCCCAGGAAGGCTGTGATTTTCCTGAGGGCGGAGACTGTTTTGGGTTTGTTTTGTCATGTTTGTGTTTATTCTTTAATGCTCAGAACCTGGCGCAGTGAGTGCTTATGAATATTTTCTTTTTCAGTTAAATTTTATACTTAATTAAAACTTTCAGTATTTGTAAAGCTGTCTCTTCAAATACGCTAAGGCAACGCTTTCTTCTTTGTACTGCGAAGAATACAGAAGTGACTGAGACTCTCTCCAAGGTCTTTAAATCTAGTAGAAGAGGCAGAGTGCCTGTAACAAGGTATAATCCACAGCAAACTGTGAAAACCACTGCAATATCTTCTATCAAACATAATTGAGTTTGTCTGCAAGTAACAGCTAGACTAATCGCAGTGGCTTTAAAATTAGGGATTCATTTTTCTCATATAATAAGATGTCTAGAGATTGTTAGGATTAGCTCAGCAGTGAAAAGAAATGAAGGGGAATGTTTTTGCAACCCCTTGGCTTGGATTCTCTTGTTTTCTGTCGCCTCTCCAGCCATCACGTCCTAATGAAGGCAGAAAGCTCTGGAAAAGAGGCTGCCAGGCCCGTACCCCCTTCTTTCCCCAAACACATGCCTGCCAAGAGATGCCCCGCAGAGGTCCATGCTTAGGTTCTATGGCTCTGAGTTGGGTCAAATGGCCACTCCTGTCTTCAGAGGAGGCTGAGTCAGAACCAGGGAACAGAACCAGCCATCACGCTGGGACGATGTTGGTGGGGGGTGCGAATCTGGGCTCCACACGTTCATGTTCTCATGTCCCTGGTGCTTTAGCTATACGACCTTATTAATCTCCCCAAACTTTATTCTTTATTCTTCTATTTGCAGATGAGGAGCCAGAGACTCAGGAAGTCCTGGAACGTGCAGTTAGGGGGTGGAAATCATCTCACCAAATGGATGTCACTTGGGGTCTCAGGTAGGACTGGACACTGACCGAGATGGGCTCCACCATAACCGCTGTCATCTGCCCAACTAAACACAACCCGGCTTCCTCCAACCCTTAGCCCCTGACTTCTCTTTTCTTAGAGCCTTTACTTTAGAAAACCTGTAATTGTGAAATCTGTCTTTGTTCCTTGGAGATGTAAATCTTCCCAAAAGCCTCTTTGCAGCTTTGGCCCCAGAAATGTCTTCCTCAAGGACCTGGGAGCCGTCCCTCTGCAATGTGACCTTCAAGGAAGAATGCGCCCCCGGCCCCCCAGTCTCTGTGGGGGGGAAGGAGCCCAGCTCCAGTGGGAGTCTTGCTCTGAGCTCTAAAACTCTCTTCTCCTGTGAAGACATGGAAACATTCACATGTCCTTGCGTGAAGTCGCTTAGCAAATGCGGATGACAGCAGATGGCTTCACCCTGTTCTTCTTACAAACTCTTTGTACCTTATACCGCGGTGCAGTTGAGCACTGACTGGGTTCTGGTCTCTCTACCTTATTGTAATAAACTCAAATAACGTCTTCCTTGCCTGTGTAACTTTGTCTGGAATGAAGAAAACATGTTTCCACCGTTTATTTTTTGTTTATTTTTTTATTTTTTAAAAATTTTTTTTAATGTTTATTTATTTTTGAGACAGAGAGAGACAGAGCATGAACAGGGGAGGGCCAGAGAGAGAGGGAGACACAGAATCTGAAACAGGCTCCGGGCTCCGAGCTGTCAGCCCAGAGCCCGACGCAGGGCTCGAACCCATGGACCGCGAAATCATGACCTGGGCCGAAGTCGGACGCTCAACCAACTGAGCCACCCAGGTGCCCCTGTTTCCACAGTTTAAAACCACGTACTGTAAGATAGGTTAGAATTAGGTCTGAGAACTCTGATTCATGCATGGACCAGGTCAGAAGGTAAATTTAGTCAGAGATAAGACAGCAAGAAATGGGGGTTGAATGGTGTCCCCCAAAAGATATGACCGACTCCTAAGCCCTGGTACCTGTGAAGCTTATTTGGAAATAGGATCATTGTAGGTATAATTATGTTAAGGATCCCAGGATGAGATCATTCTGGATTTAGACTCTGTCTCTGATTTAGAGTGGATGGTCCCCATATCCAATAGTTGGTGTCCATTCAACTGGAGAGCAGAACTGAGGCACAGAGACATGGGAAGCAGGCCATGTGAAGACCAAGGTGAAGACTGGAGGGACCGGGCCACAAGTCCAGGGACGGCTGGGGCCACCGGGAGCTGGAAGAGGTGATGAAGCACTCACTCCTAGAGCCTCTGGAGGGAGTTCAGTCTCGTAGACACCTTGATTTCAGATTTCTGGCCTCCAGAACTGAGAATCAATTTCTTTTCTTTTTTAAAAATTTTTAACGTTTATTTATTTTTGAGAGAGAGAAAGAGACAGAGAGACAGAGAGAGAGTATGAGCATGGGAGGAACAGAGAGAGAGGGAGACACAGAATCTGAAGCAGGCTCCAGGCTCTGAGCTGTCAGCACAGAGCCTAACAGAGGGCTTGAACTCATGAACTGTGAGATCATGACCTGAGCTGAAGTTGGACATCAGACCGACTGAGGCTCCTGGGTGCCGCTAAATAGCCTGATTCTAAAATGTGTCCAGCAACTCACTTTTTCCTAGTATTTTGCAGGTCCATGCTGCATGAAGCAAAGTAGATAAGTCACAGGTCTTGGGGCAAATCCAACCTTTAGATAGCACATTAGGACTTCTCGATTTGGGGGGTGGTTTTGGATTTGGTGTTCCACCTGATAGGGCTGGCAAATGTTGGTTCTGAATTTTTTTTTAACAATCCTCCTTACACAAGTCAGAGGGACCATCTTTCGCTACTCAAGATACGGACCCTTGTCTGTGTCCAGAGGCCTGGAAGGATACACGGGAGTTATTGCCTCTAAGCCACAGCACACAAAGGATCCGTGCCCATTAGGCATCCAAGAAGCAGAACTATTTCCAACTTCTACCAATGTCTTTGTAAGACATTGTAAGACATGTCTTACAAGACATCTTGGCTTTGTAAGATTTTATTTTTTTTAAGTTTATTTTTTTATTTTCAGAGAGAGAGAGGGAGAGAGCTGGGGAGGGGCAGAGAGGGAGGGAGAGAGAGGATCCCAAGCAAACTCTGTGTTATCAGTGCAGAGCCCCACGCGGGTTTCAAACTGACGGACCACGAGATCATGACCTGAGCTGAAATCAAGGTCAGATCGGAGGCTCAACCAACTGAGCCACCCAGACGCCCCTTTGTAAGGTTTTTAAAACCTCAGCTTTGATTTGTGAATTCAAGAATTCTTCCTAACTGGGGGCCAGGCATCCTCCCTGCCATGCAGCCATCGTTCCCGTTAAGTTAACGAGAATTTCCGTAGAAATGGAGTCACAGGATCCACGCTGGAAGATCACAGTCTGGCCACATTTTAATATTTCATGGGCTGTCTCGAAGCGCTAACTAGACTCTCAGGAAGTGTTTCACAATGTAACAAAATGATAGTCAGGTCTGACTTAAAGATGCATCGATCTTTTTTCTGTAGGCAGCAATGGAGAAACTGAGCATTTCTTTTACCTACTTGTGTCACTATTCTCTGCCAGTTCAGCTAGATGCTATCGTGTGCAGAGAAGAGAAATAATGTGTTTCGTGATGGCGGGCCTGGGTCCCACGGACAGAAAGGGTCTCTTCAATGGATGAGATCCGTGAATCAAGCCAGAGACCCATTCTCGGAAATCCGCAGGCTTTTATTGCGTCTGGAGTAAATCACAGGCATTTTCTTTACATCGGAATTCATTTTGTCTTGTTCTATTTTCTAACAAATCAGCCATTAGGGCAGATACCATACTTGTTCTAAGAATTGCTCATGCCCTTCAGAGGGCTGGGCACACACCTGGTGCTCAAACCCGCACGGTGCCGTGTTGTCTGTGTTCCGGGACCTCAGAAGTCTTCAAAATTTCGCCCTTGATAAAGCGAGGAGACCCACCGGCATGATCGTGGGTTTGGAGATTGGTGACACCCGTCTTAGACAAACTACGGACCACGCGCGGGCCGCCTTTCTCATCTGCAAACGACACGGCGGGACAACACTAGGCAAGACAGGGGAATGTGCTTCACGGGAACGCGAAGTGACTTCAGGTGGCAACAGTCATAAAGCCGCAGGGACTTACTCTCCACTGGCAGCCTCCTCGAGCCTTCTTGTGACATGGAAGAACGGTCCCTTTGGGTGACAGCGTCTTTTTAACTCTTCCCGAGCTCCTGTTTAACAAATGGAGACCCGCTCAATGCTCAGAACTCGAGCAGTATGACCGTGCAGCTGGAGTTTTACGAACGTGTTCATGTTCACTGTGTTTATTCTTACAGGAAGACATGGCAATTTTTCCACTTAGAATTCAGTGAAAGGTCCCTTTTTAAATAGATAAATGTAAGTACAATAATGTATCAACTTACAGAACAAATGCTGAGACAGACTAAGTAGACCTCAGGCGCGGCCGTGTTGGCAGGTTGTACTTGAAACACTGATGCTCAAGAACTCCATGCTGGTCCCTCCAGCCCCTCTGGTGCCAAACTCAGGTCCCTCGGTCTCATATCTAGTCACCCTTTGTTCCTTACTGAAAGTGTCCTAACTTCTGGGGGCTGAGGAAAAGTGTCTAAACCAACAGGCGAACAAAATCCGCGTGAAGCAATCTGTCTCGCAGGGAGACACTGCCATGTGACTCAGTTTGGGCCGATAAGCTGGGAGTCAATGCGAAGTTGTTGGAAGGGCCGTCCAAAGAAAATGAAGGAAGAGAGCTGGCTCGAGCGGCAGACGTCCTTTTGCCTTTCCCTCCTTCTCCCTCGTCCTGTCTGGAACACCGGAGCGATGGCTGGGGTACAGAAGCCATTTTGTGATATTGAGGTGATCTGGATAATACAAGCCAGGGACGACTGGTGGCCGAAAAGAGAGAGAAGGACAGGATGCGTGTGGCTACCTCTGGACTTCAGGATATGTGAGTGGAAAGTAAACTGTTTTTGAGGAGATCTATGCTGTCCGCAGCTGAACAGAACTCCTAGTTGGCAAACCACCTGTGCCCCCAAACTTCCTTAGTTCCTACATGTAGATCATCCATACTCCTTACCCCATTATTCTACCCCCTTCACTCAGCCTCTCGAATCCCCGTCCTTATTGAGTAACAAAGAACAACTTTTATTTCTCTATCTTTGTTCCACATCTCAGTGGGGCAATGGTTTTTTTTTAAAAACTTTGTAATATTTACTTATTTTTGAGAGAGGGAGAGACAGAGACAGAGTGTGAGAGGGGAAAGGGCAGAGAGAGAGGGAGACACAGAATCTGAAGCGGGCTCCAGGCTCCCAGCTGTCAGCACAGAGTCTGACGTGGGGCTCGAACTCATGAACCGTGAGATCATGACCTGAGCCGAAGTTGGACGCTTCACCGACTGAGCCACCCAGGCGCCCAGGGGCAATATTCTTTATACTCAATCTCTGGTTGCCGTTTCCCTTCATGGATCCAGTTCCTAAACTAAAGGGACTCGTGGTTTATAAAGGACCAGAGCCTTGTGGCTCAGTAGGTTGAGTGGTTAAGCATCTGGCTTCGGCTCACGTCACGCTCTTGCGGTCCTTGGGTTCGAGCCCTGCGTTGGGCTCTGCGCTGACAGCTCAGAGCCTGGAGCTGCCTCAGATTCTGTGTCTCACTCTCCCTCTCTCGCTCTCTCTCTCTCTCTCTCTCTCTCTGCCCCTCCCCTGCTCGTGCTCTCTCTCTGTCAAAAATGAATAAACGTTAAAAAAAAATTAAAACGCACGAATCCTTAACCAAAACAAAAACAGCGTTTAAACCATGTGTTTGCAACAGGGCACACTTTAAGTCAGGTCCTGGAGAAAGCCCAAGAGATCACAGAAATCGGAAGGTCACTCCTGTCCAAACCCATTTTAAACTCCCAGCGTCTCTGGAGTGGTGGAGGCGAGAGACAGTGATGGGATTTTCGCAGGCCTGTGATGAAAAGCTCGGCACGATGTTGCTGGACAGTCACAGGTGGGTTTGCAAGCCTGGAGATGGTTACAGATACAACTGGGTAGGTATCAGCTTTCTCTAATGGCTTTTGAAATGGCACATCAATTCTGGTTTTTGTCTTTTTTACTGCTTTCATAAATATATTAAGGGAAAACATTTCACACCCAACCCTTAAAAAAGCTTTTAGCTTAATCAAAGTCAGCTATTAAAAAACAGACCTTTGAAGCACGAGCCACAATTCTTTTTAGAATATTAACGCGATTAAAAATTAGAAGATCATCATTCTGATCCCATTCAGCTATGATTTCTCCAACTGTGAGATAATTCTCAGGGATAAATGTCAGTCGACAAGATGAGACGCAAATGTAAATCGGGTTTTCCCCTCTTACAAGGATATTTCTTCCTTACTTGTCCTGGGAACGATAAAAACGCAGTGGAAAGCCCTCCCAGCAAGGTGACAAACAGGCACACACCGAAAGTGACAGGTAGCAAATGAAAATGCCATTTGGTGCCGAGGAAAGCAATGAGTGTGGGCGGTGGGGCGTCTAAGGCGATAGAGAATAGTGGGGATTGTGGTCCACGGTGGGGGGGGGGTCAGAGAGGCCACCTGGGGCTGAGCCCCACCTTGGAAGATCTCCAATCTGCAGAGGAGAGTGACCAATCCCTTGCTTTTAGGACATCGTCGGCACAACAACGAAAATCCCACTTAGGGGACCCACATCCCTGCCACGTGTCTGCGTGAGACTCAATGACCTCAGTCCCCTGGGACCAGTGAATAAGCAGAGATTCGGAAAAGAAAGGGTTCCAGGGCAGCAGACGACATGTCTCATGAGAATAAAAGGGAAAAGAGGGGCACCTGGGGGGCTTAGTCGGTTAAGCGTCTGACTTCAGCTCAGGTCCTGATCTCAGGGTTCATGGGTTCGAGCCCCGTGTCGGGCTCTGTGCTGACAGCTCGGAGCCTGGAGCCTGCTTCCGATTCTGT
>NW_024412422.1:16932007-16937829 GCF_014898765.1 Herpailurus yagouaroundi
CCAGGCTCTGAGCCATCAGCCCAGAGCCTGGAGCCTGTTTCCGATTCTGTGTCTCCCTCTCTCTCTGCCCCTCCCCCGTTCATGCTCTGTCTCTCTCTGTCCCAAAAATAAATAAACGTTGAAAAAAAAATTTTTTTTTTAAAAATAAAAAATAAATAAATAAACATTTAAAAAAATTTTAATAACAAAAAGGAAAAGAGATGGGGGTCCCATCTCCAAGGCCACCCTCCTTCTCAGGACAGAGTGTGATCGCCGGGGTGAGGGCTGTGCTGAAGCCAGAAAGCAATGGGTGTCATTAACCCTGCGTTTTAACATTAGCACGTTGACATCGCGCTCAGTTGTGACCAATCTTTCTAGGTAGGAATAATTTCTCCTACTTTTCCTCCTTTCTTCCGGTTGAGAAATACGAACCCCAGATAACGAAAGCCGATTCCTGCTGCCGTGTTGGGTACACAAGTCTCTTATAGGCTTTCCTCTCTATATAAATTAACAAAAAACACAGTATTTGCAAGTTGGGGTGATTCCGACTACCAGTGACAACCTCTAACTCACAATGGCTTAATCATAAGGACGCTATTTCCCTAAGCTGGCAGGAAGCCCCAAGGAAGAAGGGCTTCAGGCTAATTGTCCAAGGGGCTCGATGCTGTCCTCAAGGGCCTGAGTGCTTTCTGTCTGTCTGTCTCCACTCTTGGTGACACTCTCTGTGTCCTTGAGCTCGCTGCAGAAGGCCGGGACAGTTTCATGGTCTCACTCAGACCTGACGTTACCGTTCGGGCTTTGCTCATATCCCTGTTTTTCTGAGCATTTTCTGCCGTCTTCCAAACTGAATCCCTGGAAAAAGTCACAAACTTGCCAACTAGAAAATACCTTTACGTGTCTATCGATTAGCGTCTCCCCATTTTCACTGCCCCCCAACTCCTGGCCATGGTCATTCCACTCTTTGCTTCTATGAGTCTGGTTCTTCTAGAAACCTCATGTAAGTGGCATCATGCCATATTTTCCTTCTGTGATGGGGCTTTTTCACCGGGCATAGGGTCCCCCAGGCACATCCATTTCAGCACAGGCACCTGTCACAGGACATCCTCCTTTTCGAAGCTGAATAATATTTCATTGTGTGTGTATACACACGTCCCGTATCCATTCATCTGTCTGTGGCTATTTACTCTGTTTCCATTTCTTGGGTTGCTAATAGTCCTTGGCTGTGGTAATGTCTCTCCAAGACCCTATCTCAGTCACGCAGGATGCTTACGCCCTGGAGGTCTGCAGTGAAACATTGTGCCTACAGGTAGTGGTGCTGTAATGTGCACTCAAAAATCTGTTAAGAGGATCTCGTGTTAGTGTGCCCACCGCAACATAGGGGATAAAAGAAAATATCGTTTGTGTTTTTTTTTAAGAATCTATATTTAAATAGTCACATCAAATCTGTGGTCCTCAAAAGGCAGACCTGTTCTTTTTCTCTTACTTCCAGCACATGTCTGAGAAGTCCCAGGCCCTCAGCTCACCCAGATGGTTGAACTCGGCCAAGTGCCTTCCGCGAGCTCTGAGGATGAGACAGAGGTTGACACTGTCCGTCACGTGTGTTAAACGCAGTCAAGTGACAGGTGCCCCGCTGAGGCCCTTACTCGACCCCCTCAACCTTCTCTCCCTGTGGTTAGACTAGGATTACTTTATGGATGAGGCAACTGAGCATTAAGGATGTTTGGTTACTGGCCAGGGTCACGAGGTGAGTGGCAGGGACCGGGTGGGGCAGGGGCCTCTGTGACACTCCAGTCTATGTTTTCAGCACCCCATTATGGAGATGGAGGCACCTGCCCCAGGTGACACCAGCACCAAGCATCACGCAAGGGTGTGAGTGACCTTCCCAGAGAGAGAAGTCTGGATGTTTTGTTTAGTGTCACTTTGAGGGACTTTTTGGGAAAACTACAAATTGCAAGCCTGCTCTCTTCCTCGAATCCCCTGTTGGCTAGACGTCATCGCGAAAGCCAGCAGCCGAAAGGCCCAGTTGGCAGATCACGAAGGCGCCCTGAGGCCTCAGGTGCACGTGACCGGGCTGCCTTTGCACCAGACCGTGGACCCAAAGGACGTTGCCGGTGAAAATTTATACGCCGCTTACCCCGAAATCAGAGTGGGTATTTCACCTGCTGTGTGTACATGTCACCATCCTAAAAACTGAAACTGATCTAAATCATGTATAGAGAAGGGCAAAGAGGTGTCCTAGATATTGAAAGGTTTGTTTATTTAATAGTGGCAGGACCACAGACTCCGAACATCCAGACGATGAGTATTTGCTGCGGGAGGTGATGTTTGTCGCAGGAAGATACGTCTGGTGTTGAGCAGCAAGCTGCCCTCGGTGGGAGACTATTTAACCTCCCACCACGTGATTGTTAACTGGCAGCCTGTGCTGTCCTGAGCTTACCTGCCACCTCAAAACTGTAGAAGCGACCTGGCCGTGTCACCTGCCGGCCCCGGAGCCGAAGGACTCCTTGTGTGGACTTGAGATTGGACAAGAGCCGACTCATTTCCAAAAAAGCAAAACGCCTGTTTCCCACACTGTCCTCTTTACACAGAGAAGACAACTGAGTCCTCTACCTGTGAGTTCCCATCAGCCGCTGCCACCCCCCGGGACCTGTGGTCACAGGGGAACCATAATAGAAGGAAGGAAACTTCCAAACTTGAACCGTGGCCAGGGTGCTTTGGAGAGCCCTTTGCACCAAGCATTGGGCCAGGAATTATAAAGCCAGGGAGAGCCTGAGATAGGGTTTATTGCAGACGATTTTTTAACCAGAGGGAAACCGAATGTTTTATCATGGTTCCCTTACTCCATTTTCGTGTATGCTCTTCAGAAGCCATTTTCTCTCACCCAAGCTATTTCTGTGATGCCGAGGGCTTCATTGTTATTTATTTATTTTTTTCCAAGAAAACTCAGAAAGTTGAAAGAGCTGTTTAAAGAGAGCTGTGCGTACTGGCTGGGTTTGTCCTGAGGTTCTTTCTGTAGTCATGGCTCCCCGACCCCTACCTCCCCAACCCTGAGGGACAATGATGTTTTTCAGACACAGTGACTGATAATATGTAAAGAGATTCTTTTAAACGACGTGATAAGCAGGTGGTATATTATGCTGTTGCCAACGATTCAATTCGGTGGGCGAACCCTGGTGCAAAACTCATTGCAATGGAACGCTGTTTGAAAATCAAAACGGGGGAAAAAAACGTGATCAGCATTGCGGTCTGGCAACTGTCCACGAGCGTGCTAACCCATCATTACAATTTTTAAACTCAACTTGAAACAGCTTTGTGTGAACGAAACAAATAAAAATTATTAGGATGTAGATGGGCCAGGGCACCTGAGTTCAAAATACTCATGTTTTATTAATCAATACATTTTGCATAAGAAGTTAATTTTGCTAGCTCGAGCCAACATAACTCGATTATTTTACATAATCATGGGGAACAATCGGGCTATGACAATTTAATGCTAGTTTGCAAAACCATAATTTTGCGGAGGCTCGGACGAGCCAAGTTCACTCAATGGTTTGCTTAACTTCTTAGTCACAGACCATCTCCGGGAACAGTGTCCACACATCAGTGGTTCGCAGGCACAGAGACCTACTGGTTCTCACTTCATAATCCCACTGAGTCCACTTTTCACCGGGACGTTCCGAGGGTAAGGAGGAAATGGGCTGCGATGGACAACGGCTAGAACATCCCTGGGGACGAGTCCCCACCTGTGAACTCTCCTCCGCTGTGCTGAGTCGCACAGTGCACAGCTTCTCTTACTGAGATCCCTGAAGACGACAAGATCATATGATGTTGGGTGAGGATCTTTCGTGATTCTCGATCCCCCTGATGATTGTGTCTCCACAGAAGGAAACCAAAGGAGAAATAAATTAACAACACAGGGTTGACATACGCGGCAAAGGAACCCCAGGGAAGAAACCCTGTTTCAACTAACAGCAGACGAGCCAGGACTCAGCCTCTGTCCATCAGACTGGAAAACTCACTGTCCTTCTCGTATGCACCACTGTTTCTGTTTTTAAAGACCGGTAGTGGAGTCCTTCTATGAAAAACTAGAAAGGTTTGTAGAAAAGAAATGAGAATTTTAGGAGTTCCTTTATTGAGAATGAAGCCCACAGAGGTCATCTGTGCATTTACAAGTGCGGACAAGATCTCTTCAGGCTTGTGTTTAGTTGAAAATAACACTGATCTCTACTACAGCGGCACAGATGTGTGAAGGAATTCGGTTTTCACACAGATATAGGTGCTTTATGGCTGGTGTGGTGACTCAACGTTGCCGTCAGAGGCTGTCTCCTGCTCTCAGCCAATAGCAACAGCATGTAACATTTGCCCTCATGGTGACAAGACGGCTGCTGGATCTCCAGGCATCACAGCTAGGTTGCAGGGAAGAAAAAGGAGGGACTTGCAAAATTCTCAACATGGTGGAATATTTGTTCTAAGGATTTCCACTTCCCTGTCATCAGGGTCACTGGCTCAAAATGGACCCTATAATGGCACAACATTACAAGGGCATGTGCGAAACACGTTTTGCTTTTCAAAAGACAAGCAAGAAAATGGTGGAGAATGGAGAATGGGGCGGCCCAGCCGGATATCTACTGTGTGTATTGAATTCTACTGTGAAATAAAGGATGCCTCCAGCATCTTAAGACAGTGCACACAAATCCCAAGTTTTTACCTGGGTAGAATTTGATTTTAACTAAGTGTAGAATCTATCTTGAACTTTGATTTTAACAAATGAATTTTTCTACCATTTCCATCAGCCATCATTTAAAAAAAAAGGATGTGCAATCATACTTGAAGAGATATATCTATTAAAATGGCTTGGTTATGGGCAGAAGGCCAAGTTGAAGGAACGGTGGTTCATATCAGCTTGCTACCCAGACGTGACAAAGTGAGATAAGATAAGAAAGAACACCTGTTCTCATCCCCCAGTCTTTGGCCTTTCTCTCCATTTAAAAACAAGTGAAGGACGTTCTGCTTCCTGCCGGGAAGGTGCAGGAGGGACCGAGTTAATCTCTCATCCATAACAGGCAAAAACAAAAGTAAACAAGCCAAGAAAGGTAAAATTCACGGGAGAATCACTGCAAAGACACCGAGCATCAGAAGTGAACACGGTGATTCTTGACAGACGGGAAACAACCAGCCAGGCTGAGCCGTGTGGCTCTGTGTGGCTGCTCCGGCCTGAGCCTCGAGTGTCTTCAGTCTACAGCACATGAGGGGAAACTGAGGCAGAGCCTGGCAGAGTCCCTGAGCAGAGGAGACAGAGGCGCTAGCCCAGGGAGACTAAGGCAGCCAGAAGCCATGGGGAAAAGCAGAAGAGAGAACCCAGAGCTGCATAAAGGGAGCCCGGCTTATCTGCACAGGGGCCCCAGGAAATCCTGAGTCTGTCCCACCCACCCCAGCACAAAGGCAAGACCCAAAAGGATCTAAGTATTTCCAAATAACTTAATCACATCCCAGAACAAAACTCAAGGTAAGGCACTCAACACGGTGAGGCGACAATATCTGGCATCCAAAAGAAAGAAAGATTACCGGGCAGAAAAACAGCCCTCAATGATGAGAGTCAGAACAGACCTGGACGGACGCCCGAGTTAGCGGAAGGGGGTGAGAGCCGCTCACGGGAGCCCGTGTGCCCATAAGTTAAGCACGAACATGGAAGATCTTTAGACCCAAACAGAACGGGGATGAAAAACACACCGGAAGGGATTCGCGTGACGAGACGCAGCAAGAGAAGTGATCATGGGGGCATTAACGCACCCCAGTAGAAAATACCCCCAGATAAGATGCCGAGAGAAAAACAACCCCCCAAA
>NW_024412422.1:16937929-16940524 GCF_014898765.1 Herpailurus yagouaroundi
GCTGAAGTCGGACGCTTAACCGACTGCGCCACCCAGGCGCCCCAAAAGTGGTCCAATCTTAACGAAAACTATAAACCCACAAATCCGAGAAGCCCCCAAGTTTCATTTTTATCCATCACAGTGGGGACCATGGCAGTCAACTCTTGTCCAGTGCGATTACATTGTTTCAAATGATACATATTTAGTAATCTTGGTTTACAGTGTGTCATTTTGGATTAAATGCCTTTTATTTATCTATTTAAATTTTTTTTTAATGTTTTTATTTATTTTTGAGAGAAAGAGAGATAGAACATGAGCGGGGGAGGGGCAGAGAGAGAGGGAGACATAGAATCTGAAGCGGGATCCAGGCTCCGAGCTGTCAGCACAGAGCCCGACGCGGGGCTCGAACCCACGAACCGCGAGATCCTGACCTGAGCGAAGTCGGACGTTTAACTAACTGAGCCACCCAGGCGCCCCCACTTTTTCTTTTTCTTTAATGTTTATTTATTTTTGACAGAGCATGAACGGGGGAGGGGCAGAGAGAGAGGGAGACACAGAATCCTAAACAGGCTCCAGGCTCCGAGCTGTCGGCGCAGAGCCCGACGCGGGGGTCGAACTCACGGACCGCGAGATCGTGACCTGGCTGAAGTCGGATGCTCAACCGACCGAGCGCCACCCAGGCGCCCCAAGGAGCCACCAAACTTTAAGTGCTGTTGACACCCCCAGGTGGGCTGCCCGTGGACCGTGGGCTGCCTGTGGACCAAACCTCCCTTATAAAATCCCTACTTCCCTCACCCTTCTGTCCTCAGTCCCTCTTTGAAACGCTCAGTCCCTCCTGTGCAAATCCATGATGAGCTCAGTTCTTGCTGGACTCTCTCCACTATTACAATGATTATTACCCATTAAAATCTGTCTTTATACCTTAGCGTCCAGCTTGTTTGTCTTTGACGGGGCGGGGGGGGGGGGGCAAACGCCGAATTACCATATGACCCAGCCAGCCTGTGCTCCCCCCGAGGCCCTGTGCTGATGTGGCACCCCTTGGTGTGATGCTCTCAGGAGGTGCGACCTTCGGGGGCAATTGGGATCACCTGACGTCACGGGGGCTCTGCCCCTGTAGAGTCACGACAGAGCTGGCTTCCTCCCTGTGCTCCCTGCCCTGCAAAGATGCACCGAGAAGTCAGCAGTCCGCAATCCAGAAAAGGGCGCCCTGCCCCCCCCAAGAACCAGAGCAGGCTGGCACCGTGGTCTCAGACTCCCAGCCTCCAGGTGGGACATTGGCCACAACCAGGGAACCTTCACTTAATACATCATCGTCACCCAGAGCCCGTGATGGGCTCCCTCTTGGTGTCGGGCGTCCTGTGGGATCGGAAGAATGCCCACCGCCACCTGTCACACAGAAGGTCATAAAAGGAAGGGCAATGGAGTCTCACCGCCTCCCCTCTTTAGCTTTATTGTGTCACCAGAGAGAACAAAACCGCTTTCCCCCCCCCCTTGAAGTTGTTACGTTTCCAGCACTTTTTGGCTAGACGTACAGTCATGGGGAAAATCCGGTTTTGCATTAGAAAACTCACTTGGCTTGGGAAAACTAAGAGCCTCCGACGTGAGAAATCGAGGGGAAGCAGCGACGTGGCAGGAATTGTGTGCCTTCAAACGTCTCCCTCGCCGAAGATACAGCTGTGGAGTGCAGCCCAGGTTGACGAAGAAGGATTTGGCTGAAGAACCCACCACAAAGGCACTTAGGATTGCACGGTTCATTCTGTTCTTACGAGACCTGATGCCATGGGAGGGCGGGTCCTGAAGTCAAGCCCGCGTCTAGAGGGAGGCTGGGGAAAAAGAAACATTCTTCCCCCACCCAGCATGTCTTTGCTGAAATGCTACCTGAATCACACGCATCTAATTAGGCGTCCCGCTGTCCACTGGGCACCATTTACCATCATTTTCAAACGAGACACGCTTTGCGACGGTGGCCAATGTCCAAGATGGCAAATACGCTTGCTGGCCGTGGTTTTGCAAGGTTTTCTGCAGGAAAAAGAGAGAAATGCTGTCTTTCAGGTGGGGGGCGGAATCCTCAGTTTTTCACAGTTGAGACGACGAACAGAGACTGCCTCGGAGTCTGGTTTTGAAATATGAGGAGGACAAAGGGGCCTAACTCATTGTATTTGGCGTTGACTTTGCAGCATGCGGCTCGCTGTTGGGAATGGCGATTCCTTCTGCTTGAATGAAAAACAGGTAGGTTTGCTGGGAGAGCCCGGAGCATCCAAAGTGATCAGCATCTCAGCTAAAATTCAGACTAATTGGATTTCCTACAACTGAGGTTAAGCATTATAAAATAGGTCCGTTCTTTCACGCCATAAAAGGAAGGGCAATGGAAATAATTAGATTTTTCTACAATTCTCCAAAGTTTAATGAATTTGAAACTGTCATAAGAGCTCCTTTGTTCACAAAAGTTGTGATTAAAAACACATATTTCGAAGAGAGTACATCCTCCTAAATTAATTACGCATCAGTACAATAAGCTCATAAAATATACATTTCAATGTTAACTTTAAACATTAAAAGCATACCCCCTTTTCTTTCTTTCTTTCTTTCTTTCTTTCTTTCTTTCTTTCTTTCTTT
>NW_024412422.1:16940534-16997907 GCF_014898765.1 Herpailurus yagouaroundi
TTTCTTTCTTTCTTTCTTTCTTTCTTTCTTTCTTTCTTTCTTTCTTTCTCTTTTCCTTCCTCTCTCCCTCCCTCCTTCCTTCCTCCCTCCCTCTCTATTCCCTTTTCTTTCTTTCTTTCTTTCTTTCTTTCTTTCTTCCTCCTTTTTTTCACCATGAGCAAGAAAGTTTAATCGACCAGTACTGGGAAGCAACTGTCATACCCTTCATGGACCAGCCTCACTCCCACGAGATGAATGGCCAGACAGTAGAACCACAGGCCAAATCCATCCGTCCAGACTCCCACTGTACAGACAGGATAACTGAGGTCAGGTGTGGACACCTTTTCAAGGAGACAAATCTCTCCATGTATACACACATTCACCTGGATAAGTATTTGCCTATAACCTCTCATATTTCCTGAGCTACTCAGTAATGTGTTTAGGGCTACAATATATATCTTGGGACTTTTGTGGGTTTGTTTACACCAGTATTTGTAGCTGTTCTACTCATTTTTATTTCTTCAAGCTATTCCATGAAGATTTGTAAGAGTTTATTGGGTCCCTCCTGTTCCTGATGGGCACGTAGGCTATTTACAGCTTTTCCCTTCAATACGATATGTTGCAGCGGGCATTCTTGGAAACGGATGAATGTGCATGTTTCTCGAGATATTAGAACAAGTTGACTTGTAGGACCAGAGGACTCACCCACTCTAAAATTTCACAGATACTGTGAAAGAGCCCTGCTCTGCAGCCATGCCCGTCCATCCTTCACCAGCCACCAATAATCGTCTCCCACGTCTCACTGCTGGCCAGAACAGATATTACCAGATTACCTCACATGCATGGTTTTTTAAAAAAAATTGGTTTTTTTTTTTAAAATTTTTTTTTCAACGTTTATTTATTTTTGGGACAGAGAGAGACAGAGCATGAACGGGGGAGGGGCAGAGAGAGAGGGAGACACAGAATCGGAAACAGGCTCCAGGCTCTGAGCCATCAGCCCAGAGCCTGACGCGGGGCTCGAACTCACGGACCGCGAGATCGTGACCTGGCTGAAGTCGGACGCCTAACTGACTGCGCCACCCAGGCGCCCCTAAAAAAATTGTTTTAATGTCTATTTATTTTTTGAGACAGAGAGATAGAGCACGAGCAGGGGAGGGGAAGAGAGAGAGAGGGAGATGCAGAATCTGAAGCAGGCTCCAGCCTCCGAGCTGTCAGCACAGAGCCCGACGCGGGGCTCGAACTCACAGACCCTGAGATCATGACCTGAGCTGAAGTTGGACACTTAACCAACTGAGCCACCCAGGCGCCCCTCTTCCCATGCTTGATTTTCATTTGCTTTTTGTTGAATGTCAATGATTTTTAAAATCCTATCTGTATGTTTCTTGGCTCTTTGCATCTCTCTTTTTTGCTGTCTGTACGTTCTTCCCTCCCTAACAGGCTTCACTCCTCTTCGGGCTCCGTGCTAGCTAACAGCACGGTGATGAGACTGCACAGCTGATGGTCCTTGTGGACGCCCCCTGCAGGCACTACTCACAAGCACTCCCTCCATGTGAGGCACTTCGTGGATGTGTGTGTGTTCAACCCGTGTGGGACACAGGCCGTTGTCTTCTTATCATAGATGAGTCCACGGAAACTCAGAGAAGTAAAATTACTTGTTTAGGGTCCCAGAGTTAGGGACAGCAGGGGCAGCTTTACAAAACCAGCTGTCTGCAGGGCCCCCAGTGTGCTAGCTAAGGCCAAGAGATGGGGGGGGCGGGGTGGCCAGGGGCAAAAAAAGCCAGTAATGCCACAGAACGGAGGGCTCAAGAGGCTGAAACTCTCCCAACAGGCCGCAGAACGTAACCCAACACTCGTGTTTCATGCCCCACTCAACAGTCTGCACACATCCCCAGCGGATTAGGGCCTAAAAGGAATTCGGACACTAGCTCGATCGCTTGCAAGCTGGGTGACCTTGAACACATCTCTTGCCTCTCCGAGCCTGTTCATGCATGGGTCAAATGAAAAGAATAGTTGAACTTACTGATTCTGGGTATTTGTGCAGATTTCCAAAAAGAAACAAGAAAAGCACGATAGAAGGCACTTAACAGGGCGTAACCAACGCTCACACACATCTGCACACACACACTCGGCGCTTGTAAGACACGGCCTAGTACTTACACAGTCGCGGTGGCCGCTGGGATGTTTATGGAGCCCACAGGGCTATGTGCAGAAGGTCAGGTCTGACTCTTGAGTGACAAGAGGATGGGGGTTAGAAAGAAATGATCCAAACACTCAGATGTCACAAAAAAGAATGTGTCATTTCTGATCCATTTCAGCCCGAGCTCCCAAATGTCATAAAACGTGAAGGCTCATTTTTATTCTTTGCCTCCACGAACCCCCTTCAGCCTCTCCTTAACACACCAGACAGGCTCCCCCATGAAAGGCAATCTTCTCGAAATCATTCGTGCTTGTCCCTCTGCAGACCCAGCCTGCCTCACTCCGAGGACGCCCCGCGCCCTCCATTTCTAAAGGTCCCATCATGAAGGAGCCACGTTCCTGGGAAATTGTGTGGTTCCCCACCATCCTTCCCACAACAGAACTTGCAAATCACTTTCCACCCCTTTGCATCCAAAACCGGAAGAATTTTGTGGAAGGAGAGTTTGCAAGAAGACATTTGCCAAGTAGCAACACCTTGATTATTTCACAGGCACAACTCTCCCTCTTTCTGGCTCTCCCAGTGTGGGGACCACCGCCTTTCTCGGGCTGTCTGAGGAGTCTGTGTGTGTGTGTGTGTGTGTGTGTGTGTATGCGTGCCTGTTTGTAAAGACACAGAAAACGTTCCAGGCAAGTCCAGGAAATCATCTGGAGAGTGAGATTTGCAGGCAGGAAGACAGACAAGCTGGCAAAAAAAAATGACTTTAAATTCCTTTTTTTCATGTTTATTTATTTTTAGGAGGGGGCAAAGAGAGGGAGACAGAGGATCTGAAGCAGGCTCCACAGTGACAGCAGGGAGCTTGATGTGGGGCTCGAACTCACAAACCATGAGATCATGGCCTGAACCGAAGTCGGATGCTTAACCAGCTGAGCCACCCAGGTGCCCCTCAATTCTTATTTACTTTATATATACATTTCTATACTTTTCTTTCACAAAGGTATAGTATTTGCTTTGTCCAAAGGGGGAAAAAGTAGTTTTTGAAAACAATAATTGTGTGTCCTACATTAATACCTACAATGTCTCTATGCCGTTGTTAACACCATGAACCTAGAAAGACAGAGGCTAATACCAGAATTAGCTGCATTTAGGATTGGAACCATGAGTATTACTGCATCATAAACATCTTTGGAACTCCTTTTCCACAAAGATGATGTGCCCGACAGCTCATGGCTCCCGTTTATGTCATATATTCTGTGCTCTCCTATTGTTACAAATACTATAATGCTCATATAATTAAAGAAAGTGGTTTTTTTCAAAATTTTTTAACATTTACTCATTTTTTGAGAGACAGAGCATGAGTGGGGGAGGGGTAGAGAGAGAGAGAGAGAGAGAGAGAATCCAAAGTAGGTTCCAAATCCGAGCTGTCAGCACAGAGCCCAATGTGGGGCCTGAACTCGCCGGGACCGTGAGATCCTGACCTGAGCCGAAGTCGGATGCTGAACCGACTGCGCCGCCCAGGTGCCCCAAAGAAAGCATTTTAACAAATGAAAATAACACTTGTGCGTCCCAGGCCAATGGCCAAAAGCAGTCTTCTCTGCCCGGTTTTTAGCACCACACGCTTTGAAACATGGGAAGTCAACGCTGGAGTTCGTAGGCAGGTGCGGAAGGCTGTTCAACATCGGCAGTAACATCCCATTCATTCGCTCCGTTAATTTTCTATTTAGCGGGATCTACGGCTGCACGTTTGGCTTTTTGTTGTTGTTGTTGTTGTTGTTGTTGTTGTTGTTATGCTTATTCTTTCAACTGAACTGCAGAGATAAAAAGTATTTAAGCCCAAAGAAATATGAAGTCATTCTTTGAGCAAGCAAGGTATCTGCATGGCATGTTTTCAGGCACCCACCATGAGAATGCAGAGACCGTATTCAACATCCCATTGGTTCTTTCCAAATCTCCAGGAACCAGCCTCTTTGGGCCCATTAGCCTGTGATTTTTGCATGTATAGAAAGACACAGTTGCAAGGGTATGCAAACCTAGAGGCTCTAAAAGAAGCCAAGTACTGATAACTGCTCCCGGGACTGTCGAGAGTTGACACTGGAAAGTTGAGCTCACCCAGAATTTTAAGTCTGAAAAGTCCAGCCCGGATCCCATGCTTTGGCCTTGTGTGTTTTGTGGGTGCTGTCTGCAGGCACCCCAGCACTGCATACAGCCAGCACGGCTGGGAGAGAAGATGGGGGGGGGGCAGAGGGAAGGGCTCGGCCAGCTTCACCACTGACGCACCAGCCTCCCCATCAACCCGACAGGATAGAAACAGAAAGGCCATGCTTGCCGGGCTGAAAGACACAGGGAGCTTCTTTTCTCTGAACTTGGCTAAACTAGAGGGTGAATCCTGTAGGTGGAGCCTGTCTGGGGGCTCAGAGTTTGGTTTAAAATGACATGATGGTGTGCCCTGGGGTCAGTCCCCGTACACCCGTTCAGGAGCTGGGAGAGCAGGGGTTTTGGCGAGGGACGAGCGGCCATTCCATCCTGGCCGTGGTGTCTTTGCTCAGGGAGTGCACCCCACTGATCCCGCACTTTCTTGCTGAGATTTCTACAGTAACCGTTTCCCCTTGCTAGTGCTGGTGCAGAGCATGCTGTCCTCAGCCCCAAGTCGGTCCCTTACACGCCCCAGCGGTGGCAGTGTCTGTAGGACCACGATCACATCGGCATAGCTGAGCAGTCTGTGAGGTACAGTTGAAACTCCTGTGTCATTACGGCCATCTGTAAATCCCCCACTTCACAGACCAGCCACCCTGGGGTCCAAGCCCTTGACGTGTAAACAGTAGTGATACATGCAGAGCTCAC
Organism: Herpailurus yagouaroundi; assembly: GCF_014898765.1. Taxonomy (NCBI): domain Eukaryota; kingdom Metazoa; phylum Chordata; class Mammalia; order Carnivora; family Felidae; genus Herpailurus; species Herpailurus yagouaroundi. Next base: position 16,945,489 of record NW_024412422.1, read on the forward strand.
GGCCAGCTTTTCTGCTCTAAAGACTGCACACCCACCCCATCAGCTGCCCAGCCCATGGTGCTCACACAGCACGTAGCGTGTTCAGAAGGGGGATCCGGGGGAGAGCCCGACTGGGAGAAGCTCAGAATAACTTGACTTCCTTAAGGCTTCGCATGAGCCTGGGGCCATCTTTCTTCTACCCCTTGTCACTTAGATCCTTTGTAGAGGCCACTTGCAAGGCCTCCAGGGAAGATGCGTACCATTTGGTACAGGCACATTTTTTCACTTTTTATTACAGAAAATTTCATTTATATTCAATTTAGAGAAAAGAGGACAAAAGCCTCCAAAGTACATTTATCGTTGGTAACTATCAACCGATAGCCAATCTCCTCATGGCATTTCTTTTGTTTTTTAATGTTTATTTTTTTTTATTTTGAGAGTGAGAGAGAGAGCAGGGGAGGAGCGGAGAGAGGGAGAGAGAGAATCCCAAACAGGCTCCGTGCTGTCAGCACAGAGCCCAGTGTGGGGCTGGAAATCACAAACCGTGAGATGGTGACCTGAGCCGAAGTCAAGAGTCGGCCGCTTAAGCGACTGAGCCACCCAGGCGCCCCTCCTCATAGCATTTCTTAACATGTATAATTGACGAATTCGAATTTAGAATTTAGAAACAAGAAGGCAACGTTAGCAATCACGGGCTTCATCCCACAGCCTCACACGTTTCTATCACCTGTGTGGTTATCAAAGGCATGTCCTCGAGGTCCGTCCATGTCGTTGCAAATTGAGTTTCAAAGCTTCAAACTTCAAACTGGAGGCATAAGAAATGATTGCTAGCCTTGTGAAGCCTATTAAAACTAGCTTCCAGACGTGAAGGAGAAAAGACAATGTGGGGAACCAGGGTCAGCACACCTGTACTCTGGATCACAGGAGAGAGACCCACACTCTGCCCCGGGGATGCCCGGATGCACCCAGGCATGGGGAGAGGCAGGGACTCTCAGGGAGGAAGCCTGCCCTGAGCAGAGCACAGGGGACAGGAAATTCACATTGGCCACCAGGACTCACACAGGTCCTGTTCCAACATGGCCAGTTTGAAACCCATGGGATCGCTAAGGCAGGAACCGCCAAGGGCCCTGGGAAGGCAGTCCTCTGCTCTGCACCTGTGAGTACAGTCTCCAGGTCTTACTAATCCCATCTCCCTAGTGACCTCTGCGATCCACTCCTTCCTCAGTCTCCATGCTGGTGTTTCCAGCATTAATTCAAGAGGCAGCCTCCTCTTCCTCAACTACTGCAACAGCCTCCTGCTTGCTTTCTGGAACATTCCAAACTTCTCTCCACGTGCAGGGTGTAACACACATCTCACTGTGTTACGCCCTCTATTTTTGTTTCTTTTTACTACCTTGCTTCTTCATTTTTTTTCCAGCTTAACTGACTTAACTGTATGACTGACAAGTAAAAATCGCATATACTTCAGGTGTGTGCCATGTGATATAATATATGCACACATTGTGATATGACCCACAATCAAGTTAATGAACACATCATGACCTCTCAGAGTCACCACTTACCACATCTCCCCATTTACCCTTCCCCTTAACCCCTGGTAACCACTGTTCCACTCTCTGCTTCTACAAGATTCCACATGTAAGTGACATCTATCAGTGTTTGTCTTTCTGTGCCTGGCCGATGTCAGTCAGCGTGATGCCCTCCGGGTCCATCCATGTTGTTGCAAACGACAAGATTTCCTTCTTTTTTTGGCTGAATCAAATTCTATCAGATAGATGAATGATAGATAGATATGGATAAATAGATGTGGATAGATGATAGATAGACAGGTAGACAGAAAGATAAAGAGACAGATAGCTATGGATGGATAGATAGACAGATGGATAGATAGATAGATGATAGGTGGATAGATGAGCAGACTGATGTTAGATATGGATCAAAAGATATAGATAGATGATAGATAGGTATACAGAAAGATAGAGAAACAAATGGCTATGGATGGATAGATAGATAGATAGATGGATATGTGGATAGGTGGGTAGATACATGGATGGATGGATGGACGGATGGATGGATGGATGGATGGATACACAGATAGATGAATAGATAGATACATACATACATACATACATACATAGACAGATGATAGACAGATCTTCAGTAGCCTCTCCCACCCGAGGATTAATATGGCTAAAAGTGTCCATTAGCTTAGCAGTTTCATTACAGGAGTCATTGTCTCAACACTACACTTTGAATTTCCTGCTCTGTCTCCTCTGCACAGGGTGCCCCCCCCCCCCGACTACATGCACGGCTCTTCTCTTGACCTCATCTATGCTGAGAAGTCACCACCACTGGGCTCCTGACCTAACTCTGGGACACTGAGACCCCTTTGCCGCATGCCTCCAGATCGTCCTTACAGAATGCACACCACTTCTTGTTCTGTGATCTGTGTTATCGTCTGACTTCCTATAGGAGGTGAGCTCTGTGAGGGAGGAGATGGCCAGCCTGCTCACCACCACACACAGCGCCAATGCTCATGCTTCCAGGGCATCATCCAGCAACTCAGTCGATACGAGATCCCAAATCCATTCCTCTGCACTATATCTCCCCTCCCGTCAACTGAATGACTCTTTCTGTATTTTACATTTGTGTTGTATCATTTCCAGTCGTGACTCTGAAAGGAATATATCATTGCATTTTCTAGGTTCAGCTGCATGGGGCCTTTAATGAATTTGAAGAATGCATTCAAGAACCCAGCTGATTTTTGCTAGGTGATTATATACCATTACTTCTTCATTTAACATCGATATTCATACTCTAAGAAAATGGTTTCCTTTTTAGGAAATCAACTTTACTTTTCAGTAAAAAAAATCAGAGAGAAGGTGGGTCCTATAATTAAATTATTTTCCTGTTAAGTGAATTCTTAAAAAAATCAGGAAGGTGAAACAACAAACAACGAATAGTAGATGCTTCTGAGGGTAGCTTGTATGAGCAGGTTAATTTTATCTTTTCTTTTCTTTTCTCTTCTTCTCTTTTCTTTTTTCTTTTCTTCTCTTTTCTTTTCTTTATTTTTTAAATGTTTATTTATTTATTTTGAGAGAGAGAGAGAGAGAGAGAGAATCCCAAGCTGGTTCCGAGCTCAGCACAGAGCCCAATGCGAGGCTCGATCTCACAAACCACAAGATCATGACCTGAGTTGCAATCAGAAAAAAGCAATACATGTGAATCATGTACTCACAATCAAGAGTTGGACGCTTAACTGACTGAGCCACCCAGGTGCCCCTCACATATTTTCAAAGTTTTATTTCGATATCCAGAATCCTTAAGTTGAAGTGTTATGACTAGTTTAAAATTGCACCAAAAAGAAAAAGGTTTTAGACATAATATTAATGCAAAAGGACGGGATGCCAACTTTTATGCACAAAAAGGGATAAGATCTTATACTCTTTTTGATAGATTTAGGGGAAAAATAATTCTTAATTTCTGTTAAGATCCTAGGATAGTAGTATCCTACATTGTAGAGGATTTGCAAAAGACCTGGGCAATGAGGGTGTCAGAGAAGTTTCTTAGTCTGAAAGGGGTTTTTAGATCACCTCCATTGTTCCAAGTACCCATGGCTGGTGTCTGTATGGCCAGCAAACTAAAAATGCTTCTAATTGCTCAAAGAGTTATAAGAGGAGGAGGAGGAGGAGAAAGGTGTGATAGAAATTGTATCTGGCCCCAAATCTAGAATATTTACTCACTGGCCCTTTAAGAAAAATGTGCTCATCTCTGTGATAAAGACACCTATAAGACCTACATCCAATGTCACACCTAAGGGTCATGTTGAAATCTACCCTTCTGAATCTAGGAAAGACCAGCACCTCTATTCAACTTTAAACTGAAGATCTAGCCAGTCCACAAGGCAAGAAATATTTTTAATTAAAAAATTATAGAAGGAATGTAAAAAAAAATCATCATTTTTATATATAACAGGAATACACACACACACACACACACACACACACCATGTACAAGAATCTGTGGAAAATCTATTAAAGTTAAGGAGTAAATTTGGCAAGGCTGCTGGTTACCAAGTCAATATATAAAAATCAATTGTATTTCTATATACTGGTAATTTGCCACAGCAACAAAGTGTTGGAAAATGGTTTTTAAATGCCTTTTACAACAGCACGAGAATGAAATACCCAGGAATGAATGCAAAGAAGGATATGTGAGACCTTGACAAAGGAAGCGGTCACACATGACTGTGATAAATTCTACAAATACATAAATGGCTATCTGAGGTTCATGTACCAAAATGACTGATACTGAGAAGCTGTAGATTCCGCCCCGCCCCCCGCCCCGCCCTGAGATGGTCTATAGAGTCAGCGCACATCCACTCAAGATCTCAATGGATATTTTTGGTAAAAAATTTACATACTGTTTCAAAACTGTAAATTAAAATGTGAAAGGCTAAGAATAAGAAAAAGATATCTTGAAGAAGTACTACAAAGTCAGAAGAAACCCTTTCTTAAGTATCAAGGCTGAGTTAATATCATGGTAATTTAGACAGTATGATATCAGTGTAAAAAGGGACAAAGGACTAATGAAACCAAACAAAGAACCCAGAAGTCCATCTACACAGACATGGCCACTGCAGTCGTGATGTGCCTGTCAACGTGGAGAAGCGAGAACAGAATATCTTTTCAGTAAATGGCATGGGATCCATTAGATATAATATGAGGAAAATTAATTTCATACATAATAATTAATTATACCCAGGTTGTGGACCTGAAGGGAATATTAAGCCCACAAAATTGCTAGAAGAAAACATAGGAGAATATCTGCATGACCTTGAATAAGCAGAGGGATTCTTCAACAGGATACAAAAGCAGTCACTACAAAGTTAAAATTTATAAACCAGACCGTGTTAAATGTAGACTCTAAAAGGAAGCCACAGAATAGGAGAAATTATTTTCAATACATATATTCATCAAATGGCTCACATCCAGGATATGATAAGAACTCTAAAATCAATACGGAAATTATAGAAGACCCAATAGGACAGAAAAAAGCAGTACATGTGAATTGTCGCCTCACAAAAGACATCCAAATGTCCTATAAATGTGTCACACTGTGCTCATCAGCCTTCATTACCAGGACAGGAAAATTAAAACCACAGTGACTTATTCCACATGCTGAAAATCTAAAGTGGCTGAAAATCTAAACTGTGGCAATGTGTCAGTAAAGCTTCACTGTGTGTCAGTAAAAGATATTGACAAATGAGCACTGGTGAGTTGCCCATGGGATTATTTTAACCCCTTTGGAAAAGTAGTTTTGTGTTATCTACTCAAGTGGAAGCTTTCTACGCTCCGTGGCCAAGCAGTTTCACCCTTACATACGTGCCGCCCCCCAAAGTATGCACAGCAGTGTTGTTTGAGAGATCCCAAACTGGAAACAACTCAAGGGTCTGTCAACAGTAAGGTGGGTAAACGCATGTTGATGGTGTCGTGTAATGGGTGCCCTACAGCAGAGCAAATGAGTGAGCAGAGTCACGCCCAACCACACGGGCAGCTGTCCCTACTAACACCCTGAATGTAGGAAACCATAGGTAAGATATTGCATTCTTAAAGATTTCACATTGATGTGAGTGCAAAACAGGCAAAACGTACGTGTGTGTCAGGAGAACCCGAGAATGGCTATCTTAAGAAAAGATGAGGCTGGCGGTTGGGGGGAGACCTTATGGAAGCTTCTAGAAGTTCCTTATTGCCTATTGCTTGACCTTGGTGGCGGTTACGTGCGTGCGTGTGCGTGTTCGCTCTGTTGTTAACTCAGGGCTCAACGCGCGAACTGTCTCTGTGGGCGTGTGGGTATGTGCGTGTGTGAGCGAGGATCGTGTGTGCGTGTTCAATCTTTATGTTTTGGCATACACACAGAGGTAATTAGTGAATGTAGTTTGCTAAAACAAAAACGCAAATATCACATGCACGCTATCCACCCCATAGTGCTAAAAAAAAAAATGTAGGAAATATAGAGCAAAGAAACATTGCTCCCAACTCACTGCTCTGTATCTTGGCACTCGTCCATAAACACCAAAGGTTCTCTATATTTGACTACGAATTATGGAGTATAGCCTCTTCTAGAATAAATGCCAAGGAAAAGGAGATTCTAATAAAATAGCATAACTCACGACCACATTCACCCGCAGCACCTGCGATAGCCATTCTCTGAAGTTTGTGTCGCCTCCCTCTCCGGCCTGCATTTTGGCAGCAGTGGATACCTCGGAATGTCTTATATATCCCACTGCAAGCAGAGAGAACCTGGAATTGTGATGAGTTAACATGTGCTAGTTTTCTCGAGTGTCCCCCCCTAAAAGAGTCAGGTTCCCAAGGCCGATCTGCTACAGGACAATCAGACGGGTGGAAAGCACACTTCGTTGTTGATGATGCCAAATGTAGACACGCGTCCATTGACATTAGGTGTGTGTTTCAGGACCAGACGTGTCTGTTTTCTCCGACTCTGGGCCCTCCTCCTCTTCAACACTGATGCAACGCGACACGGCCAGCATGAGGGATGGCGGTCTCTGTGGCTGAGCCCCGTGACTCAGGTCATTGATCCTGCACGGATATAAATTTTCCATTTACCCCGGAGCAAAAAGTAGAGTGGGCGGGCCCTCGCCACTATTTTCTATTATAAAAGTTAGTTTGGTGATTGGACAAAAAGGAAAAGAATGAGGACATTTATAGAAAAGACTGCTCAGCATAAAAAGGAAATGTGTTTCTAAGAGTCTTTAGTTTCTTTTCGTAAAAGAGACCTTTTTTTATTTTTTTCATTAGCCGTAAGAAGGGCACAGCATCAGAGATGTTAAAGAACATCATGCACTGCATGGCTGTTACGGATTAATTTCTACTGAGGCTGCATAGTAGAGACAACAGTAAACGTGGAATATGCACGTAATAGCAGGCCATAAATACAGATGGTTATTTTTTACAAAGTGTAAAAAAATCACAGTAAAAATGTCAAACTGTGGGTGCAAAAACGGTCTTGGAGAAGCAGAGGGCAGGCATTTATGCTTGTTTGGTGTTTAAGTGACTTTGCATACATGCTTTCCTGTTCTGATTTATCTCCTGGTCTGCAAACTATTTCCTTGTGCTCAACTCTGCTTAGTAATGTCTAATGGGGGGCCAGGGGGGCGCATTCTGTCCTCTTGGCTTCATTCACCAAATGCATTCCCCCTGATGGAGCCTCGGCCAGAAACAGCAAGGACTCCTCTGCATCCTTCAGCCTCCACCGAAACCCCACCTCCCCCAGAAAACCGCTTCTCCCGCTGCCACCTCGCCTCGAACCTTCTGGTAACTGCGGTACCCAGACGGCTTCGACAGCACATGTGGGAGAGGGCAGATTCCCCAGACCCAGAGGGTGCAGCATTCTTCCCAATGCGTCCACATCTTGTAACGAAAAAGCTGAAATGGAGAGATAGTGGTAGTCATTAGGGAAACCCTAACATGCTTACCGAAGGAAAATTCTAGGGAGACAGAAATTCCGGAGCTGGCTGCGCGACCGAGAAGGTAGAAGACAACGAGACACAGCCGTACCCCCGTCGGTGGACAGACACGAGCCAGGTGGATTAGCACCGCGGGTCACCAAGGACGGAAAGGATCACACCGGGGTTGCCTGGGGGCCCACACTTGGGGGCTCACGCCGGGCTGGGATCAGTCAGTCAGGTTTGGCTCTTCTGGAGAGCGAATCAGTGGAAGGAGGTTAATTAGCGAGATGACCCAGATCTGTGCTCTTTGTCCGCGGTCCTATCGCTGGTTTGCACCCAAAGTACATCCTGAGCATCGTGACTCAGGGGCCTTTATCCGCACCAGAAAAGGAACTTGGAGCCCGGGAGGCTTTCATTTTCTCCGTAACACGTTGTACGTGAGAAATTCATAAAGCAATGCGGGACACTACAGACCAATCAAACAGGACCGAGAGCCCAGAAATAAGCCCACAAGCACACAATCAACTGATGCGGGAGGAAAAGGAAATACGTTACCGGTAGGAGTTCCGGCAGACCAGGGAAAGGACTGCACCCTTAGACCAGGAGTGGGAGCAGGTTTTTGTGCCTGCCCCCCAGTGCCCCCCAAATAAAAGAGGGAAAGAAGGAAGATTGTCACTGAAGTAAAATGAAAATTCAAGCACTTTGTAGACAACGGCAGGGCCCCCGGAAAATGCTGTGGACCCCCCAGCAGATCCTGGTTTTACAGGCTCCGTCCTGACAGGTAAGAGCTGGGGAATAATTTAAAATGGGCTTTGAGGGGCACCTGGGTGGCTCAGTTGGTTGAGCGTCGACTTCAGCTCAGGTCATGATCTCACGGTCCGTGAGTTCGAGCCCCGCGTCGGGCTCTGTGCTGGCAGCTCAGAGCCCGGAGCCTGCTTCCGCTTCTCTGTGTGTGTGTGTGTCTCTCTCTCTCTGCCCCTCCCCTGCGAGCACTCTGTCTGTGTCTCTCTCAAAAATAAATACACATTAAAAATTAAAGAATAAAAAATAATAAAATGGGCGTTGAGCCCTGTCCCATCGTGTATTGTTAGGTGGTCCTGGACGCATATCTGAGCCTCAGTTTGCTCATCTGTAAATAAGATCCAGCCCCTTAGGATTGTTTTACGAAATGAATGGGACAGTACAATGGATAGACCTTCAGGACGCTGTGCTAAGTGAACTGAGCCAACCCCGGAGGGGCAGCTAGCATACGACGTCACTCAGATGGCACACGTCGAGCAGCCACATTCATAGACACGGAGCAGAAGCCTCTGCCGGCGGCTGGGGGAGGGCAAACAGGAAGGCTTTCACGGGTGTAGACGTTCAGTTTTGCAAGATGGAAAACTGTAGACTTTTCACACAAACAACGTGGGTGACAGTTCACAGTATTGAACTGTATGTTAACAAAGGGCCAAGATGATACAGAGAACAAACGGGAGGGTGGCTGGAGGAGGGGGGTGGGCATTAGGAGGGCCCTTGTTGGGATGAGCACCGGGTGTCATAGGTAGGAGATGAGTCACTGAAGCCAAGACCACACTGTATGTTAACTAGCTTGAATTTAAGTTAAAAAAAAAATTTTAAAGGCCACGATGGTAAATTTTATATTATATATTTATTCACCACAATGCAAAACATTCCCATGCCCCAACAATTTTTTAAGAGAAAATACAATAACAGCTCCCAGGAAATGGCGAAAAAACAGATCTATTATAATTATAATTATTATAATTATTTAATAATTTAAATTTAATTAAAATTATTTAATAATAATAATAATTATTATTATTATTATTATTATTGCTTGTGCTGCAAGAGAACTTATGTTTGTCATGGGTTTTGGGGTTTTCAAAAACAGGTTCAATGCCATGAGAAAATCACGGGTGTTTATTCTGCTTTCTGCCTCTTCCCATCCCCGTAGGAATGCTTCTGCCTGAATCCAGGCAACAAATTTAGGTAAAAAATACAAAGACAACTGAAGAAGAAAGAAAGCAAGATGGCTGAACCCAGCCTAAGAGACTTGGTCCTGTAGAATTCTGGTCTGGAAGAAAGAAGCCCGGAGGGAAGGAATGTTTTCCAACTCTTGGGGAAGACACAGCAAATTGAAATGCCCCAAATGAGTGTGTCCCTTTTTTTTTTTTTTAATTTTTAAACATTTATTTATTATTGAGAGACAGAGAGACAGAGCATGAGCAGCGGAGGGTCAGAGAGAGAGGGAGACACAGAATCTGAAGCAGGCTCCAGGCTCCGAGCTGTCGGCACAGAGCCCGACGCGGGGCTCGAACTCACAGACCGTGAGATCGTGACCTGAGTCGAAGTCGGACGCTTAACCGACCGAGCCCCCCCCCTACCCAGGCACCCCGAGTGTGTCCCTTGTAGTTGATCCCTGGTGCTGTCTTGAGAAAGACACAGGTGGCATGAAGAATCTTCCTTCCTCTCTGCTGCGAGATGAGCAGCAGGCAATGACGTCTCAGCGAGACAGAGGAATGGGGCAGGGAGAGACTGGCAAACAGCGGCCAGCGTGCGCCCTGCACACGAGGGTAGGTGCCCCTTGGCTCCAAGCAATGGAGCCCGTGAAGAAGGTCAGGCCTCTTCACCCGCTCGAAGAGATTCTGGATGTTTATGTGAAACCTTCAAAGATGAGAGCGCTGACCTGGAGACGTTGAAAACACCTTGTGACCCAAACAGAGCATCCGCATGTCTGCAGGTCCAACTTGGCAAGACTGCTTAGACAAGAAATCGTCCATCCAACATCCTTGTTGTTCACGTCTGACCGGCGGTCCGGAGAGGGGGAAGGCTTACCCAGAGGCAACTGAAAATAAGCTCACACAGAATAGCATCTTCCACCCAGGACTCCCCCAAAACCAAAGAAGAAAGAGGTCCAGGCACATCAATAGACTCATTCCTACATGGCGTGCAGACTGTGTGCTCACAATGATGAAATGTCTCATGGGTTTAACTTTTGAAGTTAACCACACACACACACACACACCCCTTGGATCTATTTTGTTAACAGCATAATAAGGGGGCGTCTGGGTGGCTCAGTCAGTCAAGCATCCGACTTCAGCTCAGGTCATGATCTCACAGTTCGTGGGTTCGAGCCCCGCGTCAGGCTCTGTGCTGACGGCTCGGAGCCTGGAGCCCGCTTCGGAGTCTGTGTCTCCCTCTCTCTCTGCCCCTCCCCTGCTCATGCCCTGTCTCTGTCTCAAAAATAAATAAACGTTAAAAAAATAGCATAATAGGGGCTCCTGGGTGGCTCAGTTGGTTAAGCGTCCGACTTCGGCTCAGGTCACGATGTCAAGGTTCATGAGTTCAGGCCCCACGTCGGGCTGTGTGCTAACAGCTCAGTGCCTGGAGCCTGCTTCAGAAACTGTGTCTCCCTTTCTCTCTGTTCCTCCCCTGCTTGCACTCTGTCTCTCTCTCTCTTTCTCAAAAATAAATAAACATTAAATTTTTTTTAATTAAAAAAACAGCATAATACTATTACAATGTATTTTATAGAGCTAAAACATCATTTTTCTCATACAAGCATTTAAAACGTATTACCAGTTTTTGCTGTTCTGTCATTTAACCATTTGAAACAAGAACTCTCAGCCATGGATGTGTTGTGAGTCTCTCAAGAACCTACCATTGATGCTTATGTGTTTTCATCTGTGGAACACGGATGGTGTAATTACCCCCAACAGGGTGGCAGGAAGGGACACCGTGGCATGTTATTGTCAAAGCCACCACATTCACTAACAGGGAATTCATATTTCACACATAAAAAAAAATTGATAATGTGCTCTCATCCAAAAAGAGAAAAGCAGAAAATTGTGTTTTCTCCCACGGTGTGGGCTAATGCATAAGACATAATAACTCTCATTGTTTTATTCCAGTAAAGGCATCATATCCATAAAAAGAAAGTCATAACTCAATTCTATATTCTTAAAAGAATTAACTTCAATTGCTCATAATTGGTTTAAATGTTAATGTTTGCATAATGCATGATTTCTTTATTAAAAGGCCATGGCAGAACACGCATTATCCCATTTCAAAAGAAGCCTCAGGAAAATTCTTTCCTGTAGCCTCAGATGGTTTAAAATTGATCTCCTGTAGCTTGGCCCACTTTTATATTCTTAACAGCAGACAAAATAGTTCCTTTCAATTTTAAGTCAAACTGTTTTGAGGACACAGGGTTGAGTTACGTTGCTATTTTCAGAGTGTACTCATGGGTTTATTTTATCTTTCTTTGGTAATCCTACTACAGAGGGGATAAAAGGCTGTATGACATTTATTTCAGATTCATTTATGGGCTATAAGCCTTGGTTTTTCCAGTGATCAAACATGTATTCTAAGCAGACGTGTATCTGCTTGGTGCACACTCTTGTGTGCGTATCTGGAGTCAATTGTGCCGTAGAAAGGAATTCACAATCGTGAGGAGCACCAGGCAAATCTGGGAGGAGGGGGGCGGGGGGGTGGGGAGTGGAACCGCCGTTTCCAGCAGGAGGAAACGGCTTCTGCTCTCCCAGTAAGTCGTCTCTGATCATCAGCGGTCAATTCCTGCGCCAGGCTGTAGCTGTGGAAATCAGAAGACGGCCAGACCACAGCCCCCGCCCTCTGGGTTCTCCGTCATCTGAGAGGAAGGACGTTCGTGTGAAGAAATCCGCATTGTCCAAGGCAGACACGGAACGCGGGGATGTGGGAGGGAATTGCTGGTGGGCCCTGGCCCACGGAAGGGAGCCTCAGCTCTTCCGTGGAAAATGGGAATCTGGAGCTTTGGAGCCAATGGGTTTTGAGTTGGGTCTTGAAGGGTGTTCTTGTCAAGAAGGAAATGGAGTTCATGTTTGGCTGATGGAAGACAGGGAGGAAACCATCCTTCAATCCGATACTCGACACAGAAGCATCCTTCACCAGTGGGAAGCAGAGAGGGTTTTTCTGGGCTGAGTCAGTAGCCAGAGAAGCTGGACGGTGGGAAGGGAAGGACCCAGTCCTGCCTTCGGACCAGAGGTTACTGCCTGCTTCCTCTGCAGTCCCACTTGCACAGGGTTCAGGGAGTGTTTTATGACGATAGACTTGTAGAAATATAGAACTTTTCTGTATGTTCGAGTACGCTCACACAACCAAAAAACCAAATACCTGAGAGCTCTGAGCTACAAATGCACCTGGCAGCTCCTGATGAGGGGACCCGGGTGGGACGTTACAGAACCCACCGCCATCGGTCATACCCAAACAGGTGGCCAGCCCCTTTGCAAACAGTTATAAGAATCGTTTTAAAAAAGGGTATTTTGGGGGCCGACTTCAGTATGTAAAATTTTAGAGATATAGACAAAAGAGTCGATGTACGTATGCAATTCATGTAACATCATGTCTATTTTAAGAGCCACATATACGTAAGCACTTGTGTATTTTCACTCACGTTTCATGAACCAATTTCATGCACGCTCTTTCCAAGTGCCGTTGAAATTCGTATATTTTTTCATTCCTTTTTTGGACTCCTCTAAATCGGGTGTTCAAAGTATACCACCGTCAGCCCTTGGTAATTTGTGGAAAAGCCCTTTGTGTAATTCTATTCTGGAAACATCGTTCCCATCCACAGATCCCCATCTTCATTACAGTACATTTTATCTCACCTTGAATGATTGTTCTCAAGAGGTCAAACTGCCGGGAATAATCACAAAATCCATATTGAGCGGCTGCCTTTCTTTTTTACTGATCGGGTCAGCTGACCCATGCAGGTTCTAAAAACACCACCGAGTGAAGTCATTTTGGATCCGTGCATCTCCTCAACCATCATCAGAAATACGTTCCGGGGGGAAAGGTTAGGGGAACCTCACCTTATATTTGTCCTTACAGGACCCTTCCGATGCCATCAACCTACGGCAGACATCAACACACAAGTGTGTTCCCAGAAGGCGACAGGGGATCGTGGATCCACGCAAGCCAGTTTCACCCCGGATGCTCTTCTGCTGGAATGACATCCTGCAACCAAGGTTTGCACGTGCACAGCTCATACCCGGAAGGTCTGGATTATCAGGGTACTCTCTTCCAGTTTTCTTGACGTTACTGCGAGGCCCCACGGGAAGGCACTGTGACATTTCCAGAGGCACAGACAGATTTGCTGTAGCAACTGTTGCGTTCTCAGGGGTGCGCTGGCCACCTCCAGGTGCAAAAGCCAACCGGGGGCAGAATCCGAGAGCCCCGAGGACCTCTGCAACTCACGCTCACTTTCCACCTTCCTGGTAGGCTTAGACGCCCACTGCAATCCTTAGAACCCCTCAGAGCATTTCTATCTCTTGATTTGCACAAATGGGAAGGAGTGCTTTATGTCAGCTCTGCCCACGAATGTCTTTCTACTCCTGCATCCGCTGCCGATATTCCAGGCCTGCTTTCCTGCCCCCTCCAGCCCCCCTCCCGCGGCCAGCCCACACGGATTCACCTGTGGTTTCGGTGATATTTACTCAGTTGGCTGATCCTCTCAAAATGGGAAATGTGGGTAGTTTCAGTAAATGTTGACGTTTGAGCTTTGGGCTTCAAAGGGTTTGTGCTTAAGAGTCGCGGCTGAAATGAGGCAGGGGCCACTATGCGTTCATTGTCCTCTCCGTGAGGCCCCAACACATCTGCCACCTTAAAGGGAATTCCAAAACTGCAAGACGCTACCACTCCCAGGTTCAAGTCTCCGTTTTACGGAGCTGTTAGCTCCTGTCCCCACCTCCAAGCCCTTCTCAAATCCTAACCAAACAGCAAAATCTGTAGCATTAATTCCGTAAAGGGTTTTACAGAGAGGAATGCAAATCAGATGGTCCCAGGGACCAAGGCTAACAAGGAAGATTTTCCCTGTGTTCAAATAAAAGTGATATCATGCTATTATTAATTAATGAAGGGAGAACTGAAAACGCACCGTCATCATGTTGAAACGTCCTTTGAGGTTAAAGTAGAGCGTTACCTGTATTAACCCCAGGGGTCAAAGCCAACAGCGGTAAAGGTAATTTTCGTAGGATGTAGCCTTCCACAGGTCCCAGTGGGATCTCCAGAAAACAGAAGTTGAATGCCTGGGGATAACTGGACTCAGAATCAGATGTTGTGTTTTTGTATTTAAAAAAATCTTATTTCGCTGTGGGGACAAGGAGATTCTCACTCGGATGTAGAAACAAAACAGGAGTGTGAAATCTGAAATGATGTTCAGGTTCTTGTTGATTTAAACCCAGGATAGTTGGTTGGAGCTGTTACCTTGGCATTGATCTTGGAGATGTCATACGAACAGGTCCTACCATGTACAACAACTTGATTTTCACTGGCCACTTTGGGGAGAACAATCATATGAATTTCTTATTCATATCTGGCCATATATAATGCTGAATCCATTTTCAAAACACAGAGGTCACTCGATCAAATACAAAGTTAAAATATGACCTCCCTGTACAATGTAAAGATGCTGGGAGTAGGACATGTTCTCATAATTCATTCAAGAGACCAGCTTCATATATATCATCGTGTGGTGTTGTGTGTACACATGAGAACTGCGACTTGAAAGGAATTCAATCTTTGTAATTTGAGGAAAACTCAAGTCAGTTATTCAAGGAGGTATTTTATATAGTTTATACTTTTCTAAGTGCTAGAAATCAAGCATTCGTTTTATTTATTTACTTTTTAATGTTTATTTATTTTTGAGAGAGAGACAGAGAGACAGATCATGGGCAAGGGAGAGGCAGAGAGAGAGAGAGAGAGAGAGAGAAAGAATCTGAAGCCGGCTCCAGGCTCTGAGCTGTCAGCACAGAGCCCGATGCAGGGCTGAACTCACAAGCCGTGAGATCATGACCTGAGCTGAAGTTGGACGCTTAACCGACTGAGCCACCCAGGCGCCCCATCAAGCATTCATTTTAAATAAAATAAGTTTTAGAGTGAATGTCAGTCATTCAGCCCAAAGAAAAAGCAATCAGAAGCTAATAAACGTAGATAAAATTCAGGTTGATTTTGAGGTAGCTTTCGTATAGATTCTGATATATTCCAAGTGGATGTAATAAATACGTGATCGAAGCAATGTTAAATGGAGGCTTCATAAAGAAGACAGTCAAGCCTGTGTCTTCATTATCTGGGTGTATTTCTAGCATAAAGCACGGATGTTATGCTTATAGTTTTTTTTTTTTTTAATGAATGATAGATACCAAATTATATGCATGAAATGGTTGAAATGAGAACAACATTTGGGCACGAACGATGAGGCAGCTTGTGGTAGGGAAACACTGAGGACACGGGCTCCATTCCTGGTTCTGCAATTAACTGATCAGATGATGTTGGAAGATGTCACAGTCTGAGTATCAGTTAAACCCTCTGTAAAATGGTGGGGGGGGGGGCCAGCGTATGTGCCCTGTGCGACCCTGGGTGACGATTCATGCTGTGATGCGCCAGGGCAGTGATGGATGGGTGGATGGATACACACTGTGAGTCAGGAGCCTCTTTCTAGCTCAATTCGCCTCGTTTTACCAGAAGTTAGAACAGAAAGGGAATAGCCTGCTCAATTCAGTTTTCAGATTCCCACTTCTCTCCGGAGGGATTCAGGGAGCATTGATGGTGCACCATTTGTATACACTAGACACTGGAAGCAGTCCCAGGGTTCCAGGGCAACGTGGTAGCAGATGCTCATTGTTCAGGCTACACTAATGAGGATCAGTGACCCTGGTTTCATGGAGGTGAGAGTAGTAGTGATAAAGACACACGCTTTCCTTCATTCAGCTGTCGGTTCGTACAACAAGAGTTAACTGCCAGTCTGCTTGGCATCACGCTGGGCAATGGAGGGGAGGGAGGGAGGGAGGAAGGGAGGGAGGGAAGGAAGGGAGGGAGAGAAAGAAAGAAAGAAAGAAAGAAGAGAAAGAAAGAGAAAATAGAGAAAGAAACAAAGAAAAGAAAGAAAGAGAGAAAGAAAAAGAGAGAAAGAAAGAAACAAAGAAAAGAAAGAAAGGAAGAAAGAAAGAAAGAAAGAAAGAAAGAAAAGAGAGAAAGAAAGAAAGAAAGAGAGAGAGAAAAGAAAGAGGAAGGTTGGAGGAAAGAGACAGGGAGGGAGGGAGACAGGACGGACCTAATGGAGAAGAGTAGCTTTCGTTTCTGACAGCGAGAAGCCCTGGAGAGGGGAGCGTGGACTGTGACAGGAGTCCGGGTGCTGCGGGTGCCTGACTCACCCTGGCAAGGTGGGGTGGTGAGCACGGAGAGCATCAGGACAGATTTCTCAGGTCACCAGCACCAAAGCGAACCCTGAGCCGGGTTTTGGTTGATGATGTTGTAAGATGACTTTGCGGGGAAAAAAAAAATATCGTATAAATAGACCCATAAATGATAAAATCGTGGCATTTTCATTAAGAGCATTAAAATAGCTATCCATATGCTGTGTGTACTCAAGGATTTAAAGACAAATATGAATGCAATGAGAAGGAAAAAAATGAAAGATATATTCTGAACTGCTTTATGCCGCCCCAAAGGTCGTGGAGGCTCTGTTTTCACTGTTGTCTGATCGGCACTTGTCAAAAATCAGACATTTCTGCTTCGTGCTCCATTTTTTTTTTTTTTACTTCCTCTTTGGATCAGGGGTGTCATTTTTGATGACTAATGAAAAATTACCCTCTTCTTCACCGTCTACACAGCTGTTAACGTCCTCCATTGAACTATTTGGAGATAGAGATTATATATTTAATTTCTAAATGTGACCGGAGTCCATAAAGAAGGTACAAGAATGGGGGTCCAAAAGTAATTGAAGACATCATAGCTTAAAAATTTCCAAACGTGATGAAAACTGCACAAGCACAGATCCCAAATGACACATAAATCCAAAGCAGGAGAAACAGAAAGAAAGCTTCCATTGGCACCCGTTATGATAAAAGTTCTGAAAACAAGCAGCGAAGAATGAATCTCAAAAGTGGCAAAGAAACGCACATTGTGTAGCATGGAACCAATTTGAGAAACATTTCTTATCTGATATCACACAGCCCAGAAGACCATAGCATAATGCCTTGAAAGTGCTGAACAATTTGTTAGGGGCAAAACAAAACAAAACAAAACAACTAGTAGCCTAGAATTGTACTGTGAAAATGCTTTCCAGAAAATAAAGGCAGAAATGTGACTTTTCAGGCAAACAAAGCATGACCTCATCCATCAGCAGGAGATTTGAACTCCTCCAAAGGCAGGTAGGTCTGTATGGGAGAACTAAGTGTTCTAGAAAGAGCAATCATGTGATTCAATAGAAAAGATATATTTTTCTCATTCTTAAGTTCAAGTGCAAACAAGACCCGTGTATTGTGAGATTTAAAATATGGGTAGAAATCAAAATATCTGATGAGGATGAGAGGGGAGAAGGAGACACAGGTGACACGATCTGATAGTAATTGAGGGTAGGTGGAGACAAGCTACGACGATCGTCATAAATTTCGCAACACTTTCTTCTTCTTTTTCAAAATTGTGGTTGTGCTTTTTATTTTCAGGCAGACGAAAAGCACCACGGGTCCATTTCAGTGACATTCTGCTGAGCCAAGTGGTCACGGTGGGTCTCAAGACAAAACGTCCTGGGACGGGTCCCCGGTAGGGCGGGAAGTTATCCAGGCGCTAGAATCCCCATCATGCTCGTTTCGGAGTGGGGGAGAGGTTGGCGGAAGTGTGGCCTCAAGGCAGAGGCCACGGGAGGTCAGGTGGACCTGGGCAGAAGACCTAAGCAGTGCATTTCGAGGTCTGCCTCAAGCACACCCTAGGGGACCCTGTTTGCATGAAACATCAGAGAAGGAGAGTTAATCTTTAGTAACAGAAGAGGTTCAATTTAGCATCAGTGTTGACACTGGGGTCACTGGAATATAAGAATTGTGCAAGGGTGGCCGCAAGGAGGTGAGATCTCAGGAAATTGGAGCACTGAGCCAGAGGCTGTGGACAGTCACAGGCCCTAAGACTGGTAGAGGACCAGCATCACAGTTGGGCAGGTTGCACACTACAAAACTACAGGGAGTGTCATTCATGCCCCAGTCATCATACAGTTCTACACTTGTCATGGCGACTTTCAGGAAGCCGTGGCTTTGTCTGATTCATACCTAAAGGTGCCATGCTGGGAAATCAAGTGAGATACAATATTATCAAAAATTATATATTTAATGTTTTTGATGTTTATTTACTTTTGAGAGAGAGACAGACAGACAGAGCACAAGCAGGGGAGGGGCAGAGAGAGAGGGAGACACAGAATCCGAAGCGGGCTCCAGGCTCCGAGCTGTCGGCACAGAGCCCAACGCGTGGCTCGAACTCACAAACTGCGAGATCGTGACTTGGGCCGAAGTCGGACGCTCAACTGACTGAGCCCCCCAGGCGCCCCGCAAAATTCTATATTTTTTTAAAATAAATATTTTAAGGGCAGGTGGTTTTGCCATTACAGAGCAGAGATATCTGGAAGAATACTTTGGAAACGATGAACAGTGGCCCCCTCTTGAGACTGGATTTGGAGAGGCTGATCATCTATAATTTTCATTTCTATATATTTATGCATAACTATATATTACTTTTAGAAGGAAAAAGTGAAAATACGTATAAGCTTTAAAAGCACTTATTTAAAGGGCACCTGGGGGGCTCAGTTGGTTGAGCGTCCGACTTCGGCTCAGGTCACGATCTCACGGCTTGTGAGTTCGAGCCCCGCGTCGGGCTCTGTGCTGACAGCTCGGAGCCTGGAGCCCGCTTCGGATTCTGTGTCTCCCTCTCTCTCTGCCCCTCCCCTGCTCGCGCTCTGTTTCTCTCTCTCTGAAAAATAAATAAACATAAATTAGAAAATTTTAAAGCACTTATTTAATTGGGTTTTATATTTGAAATGCATGCCCTAGACTGGAGCGTTTCAAAGATACACAGGGATAGACGTCGCATAAATGAGTTCCTAAAATCAAGAGACGTGCTCTGCTTCTGCTGTTGCACCTACTGAGGATCTCCAGACCTGGGCAGATTCACCGTGACTCGCCTCCACAAAGCCAAGCCACGTGTTCTCCACTTAACACGTAGAAACTTCTCCTTGTCCCTGGGCGCCAAGGGGATGCCAGCTTTACTCTCTCTCCCTGTCTTCAAGTGATGATTTTGGTGAGGAGGAACCCTGTCCCTTTGCAATGTCAGGTAGGGGGATGCCGTGGATTAAGTGGAGGCGTGTCTCATGATGGACACAGCACAGTCTTCACATCCAAATCCCCAGGAAAGCTGGCTTTCATTCACTGCCAGAGGGAAACACGTCGTATATCAGACCCATACCCAGATTTCCCATTAGTATCTAGCAAGTGAAATTCAGTTAAATGACACGTCACCAGGGCTCTGGCGAGGAAGTTTATGCTGCCTTCCGAAATCGATTCCCCGGACCTTTCCGGAACCCACCTTGGAAGAAAGATAATGGAAACAAATTGTTTGGCGTTCAACTTCAGAAATGTAATTAAGGACAGCCTTGGGCAGCTGTGGCTCCCTGTGCAGCGCACGAAGGCACATTCAGACAGACTTCGGGATTGCTTGCCAAATCCGTGAAACCTTTTTTTTTTTTCCTTTTCTCTAAAGAGCTGTTTGTTCAAATTCTTTGCCTTTACAAAAAGCTTCCAAAGTTAACTAGGGAGGAAGGAAGGGTGGATTTAGCTTTTGTTATACATGGGACTTTTTGTACTTTGCAACATGGTTTTGTTCTGTTTGGTACATATACTTGGCACACCTGCTTCCTACATCTTGCAAATAAACAGGAGCCCAGATAGAAGTCCTTCTTCCATCTAGGAGGTGGAGTATTTTTTAAAAACTGCTTGCGATGGGGAGGAAAAAGCTGTTGGCTACATGTTTGTTTGTTTGTTTGTTTGTTTCTCTACAAGAGAAATAAAGAGGAAAAAAAGTGTTTTCATTAAGTATCTTGAATAGTTCTTGAAGGTAGATATTGGACATCTTCCATGATGTCAATCCAGCCACGCGTGGCTGTGAGGCCACCTTATCAAACCTGGACCACACTGCTGAGTTTATGATTAATTGCCTTTCAGCAGATGACGGGCACTGAATCTGTTGTTCGGGCAATAAACACAGAGAACAAATTAATTAGCGCATTGTTGGCTTTCCGCTGGACTCTAAGGCAGCTCTGGGTGAGGGACACGGGGAGGGGGACACTGATCCTCAAGCCTTGAAGCACAGGACGTTTGAGTGTCATTTGGGGAAAACGTGCATCTGAGGATTGCTCGATCCGTGGTGGCTTCTGGACATAGGGAGCGAGAAGACTTCTTTAAATCTGTAAATAAAACAAAACGAGCTCATTCATTCGATGAGCATTTAGGGAGAGCCAGGCCTGGGGATGAATGTTCTAGTTCAACTAGAGTCTAGTTTCTAGTTCACCAACTACTGGAGAATAAAGACAGTGCTGAGATGTTTGTAATGCATTCAATGCTCTCCTGTGATCTGAGCCGGTACCATGGAGCCAATGAGAGCATCTCACGGTAGACCTCCAGGACCGTCCTCAACGTACGCTTGGAGTCCCAAATTCCTCAGTTAACGTCGTTCTCTTTAGGGACATGGGGGTCACAGAGTGGCCACGGTTACGATACTCATCCTTGTAAAATGTGCACACAACAGGGGCTCCTGGGTGGTGCGGTCAGTTGAGCGTCTGACTTCGGCTCGGGTCATGATCCCTGACTTCGGCTCAGGTCGAGCCCCACATCGGGCTCCCGGTTGTCAACGCAGAGCCTGCTTCGGATCCTCTGTCCCTCTCTCTCTGCCCCTCCCCCGCTTGTGCTCTGTCAAAAATAAATAAAATACTTAAAGATGCGCACACAGCAGGAGTGCGAAGGAATGAATGTCAGGATCCGGCTCTGCGGATGGAGTGGTGGCCTGAACAAACTGGGTGGGAGCATGACCCTGGAGCCCCAAGGCCACACCAGACACCGGGGCTGCGTTTCGTGAGTGGCAATGGCCACACGCCTGCCCTAGAAAGGGACACAAAAGGGCACGCTCTCTACTCCCTCATGGTCCCCAAATTCCCGGCAGAGGCTGGGGTGAAGGCACAGGTGTCTCCCCTGTCTTTTGTTCCCCACCCGGGACTGAGACATGCCAGCCCCAGCGTCCAAGGCCACCCTGACAGCTGACCTCGCTCATCTCCAAGCAGAGGGGGCAGTCTGGGCCCTGCATTTGATAAGGAATAGAGTGGAGTATAAACCTTTGACCAGGCTCCACCCTGCGGTGTCCCGGAGCTTTGTCTCATTCCCATTTAAGCAACCAGATTACCCAGCCCAGAGCAGGGTCAGCGGGGTGGCTGCAGGAGGGGAGGCTTTCTTAACTCGGGCAGATCATAGAACAGTCTCGGGAAAGCTCAGGGGGCTTTTTGCGGAGGAGGCAGACCCCACGGTGGTACTAAGGCATGAAGCAGGGAGGAAAGCAGGGGTGATAAAAGGCCATCCGGGCGGACACGAAGGAGATTGCAAGGTTCCAGAAGGTAGAGAAGGTCGGGCCGGCACCTTTAGAGGGAGGAGGATAGGACTCGCTTCACAGGGCAGCACAGGTGGGGGCCCCAGGTGCCCGGGGGCTTGCCGGCGACCCGAAGAAGGTGACAGTCTACCCTAGAGCACGGAAGGCAGCGGGCAGTCTAACGATCGATCGCAGCGGAGGCATGAGATTTGCACTTGAGAAGGTGCCCTGGATGGTGCGCGGTGTGCTGGGGGATGGGGCGAGGGGAGAGGGGTCTGCAGAGCAGGTCGGGTGGTGGAGGGAAGCTGGCTGCATCGCGGCGACACTAAGGACCTCGCAGCATTCATGTCTGCTTCCAGAAGGGTGTCAAAGGAAGCTTTCAAGATGCAAACACGTACCCGCGTGTCACCGTGCTCAGGGATTGGGGTGGTCAGGTCAATACCTGCAGCCTCCCTCCCAACGCGTCCCGCACGTTCAGTTGCTGAACACCTTTTGGTGGCTTGGCCCTGAGGAGGGGCTCGGAAGCCGGAGATGCATGGGTACAATTGAATGTACAATTGTCTGCGTTGGTACAATTGAATCCTCACCGTCCAGGTCCCGGGAAAATCTCTCGCTGGTGATCTGGCCCTTGCCATGGCATCGGCAGCGATCACGGCACAGGTTTCTCTCCTGACCTCTGCCCATCAAGCTGGTCTGTCCCCAGTCAGCAGCCGCTTCGCCGCCAGTGACCCCGGGCTTTCCCCTTTTCTACGCTAAGATGCTCCGATGACGTTAATTTTCCCGTGTTGCCCCTTTTTGACTCTTCATCAGGACCAGGTTTAAGAGAATTACTAACTTGGATGAAAAGCGTCTTGCCAGCTCTTCCTTTTTTAGGGAGATGGAAACTGAGGCGCAGAGGCGCTCCATGAGGAGCCCGCAGTCACACAGTGACTTAGCGGCAGAGCTGAGGACTGGAACGGCGTCCGCGGGCCATGTGTCGTGGTGACAGAGCCACCGGCTCTCTGACCTGCGGGGGCCGAGGCTTTTCTGGGAGGCAGGCAGACGCTCCCCCGCCCCGGTCGGGATGCGGAGGGTTTGGTCGCCCTTGTTTTGTAAGAGCCCGTGGGACACAAACTTGTTGCTGTATCCCACACGACAATGGGGTGGCTCACCGTGTGGGTTCTGGACCTGGGTTCAAGTCCCAGTTCCTCCACCTTCCAGCTGGTGACCTGATACATCACTCAGCCCCTCCAGGAATAACTGCAGGACCCTCAAATCAGACACGACAGGGTGTCTCCCCCCCCCCGTACAGCTGTGAGGGATCAAACGCGTTGACGCACGGGACGTGCTTAGAGAGGTCCCTAGCACTCGGTGACCTCTCAGCAATCCTCAGGACCAGAGCATATCACCAGCCACCGGCCGCCCGGCTCTCGGGGCCCCTTGCCCCCCTCACAGCTGGGACCAGTGGGCAGAGAGTGGGTACTCATCTTGGGCACAAAATGTAGGGGCAGGAGCCTGGGTGGCTCAGTCCATTGAGCACCCGACTCTTGATTTCGGCTCAGGTCAGGATCCCAGGGTGGTGGGATTGAGCCCTGAGTCGCACTCTGCATTGAGCGTGGAGCCTGCTCAAGATTCTCTTTCTCTCCTCCGTCCCTCTGCCCTACTCTGCCACTCTCTCTCTCTAAAATTAAAAAATAAAAAATTAAATTAAAATGTAGGTGTGCCAAAGCACTCAGCAATCAAAATAAGTAACTTAGTAATTTAAATAATTGAATAATTCGAAAGCAGTATGCTAAGAGGTCAAAATGAATGCAAAAACAAACAAACAAAATCCACGGTGAACAAAATATCAAAATGTTAAATAGGGTATAAATAAAACATTTAGAAATAATGATATGAGTTTCAATACACTGTCTTTTCAATCTGTCGATTTTTTTTCAACTAGTTTAATATTCTGGAGAAAAATCATAAAAATACATTAAAATATAAACCTTATTTTTTTAAGTTTATTTATTTTGAGAGAGAGAGAGTGCGCGCGCACATGAGTGGGGGAGGGACAGAGAGACAGGGGGAGAGAGAGGATCCCAACCAGGTTCCAAGCTGTCATCGCCGAGCCTGACAATAGGGCTCGAACTCAGGAACTATGAGATCATGATCTGAACTGAAATCAAGAGACAGACACTCAACCGACTGAGCCACCCAGGTGCCCCAAAATAGATAGCCTTAAAAAACACACCTTTTTGTGTCCGGCTGAACAATGCTTTTGATATCCGTCCAGGTTGTAGCAAGTATCAGAACTTGGTCCCTTTTTATGGCCGAACAATATTCTGCTGTACTGATACGCCACAATTCTCCTGGATGGTGGACACTCGGATTGTTTCTACTTTTTGGCTATTGAGAATAGTGTTGCTGTGGACATGTGTGTTTGTGCAGTTATCTGAGTACTTGCTTATGATTCTATTCCTACGAAGTATCCAGAATAGGTTAATCCTTGCAGATAGAGAGCAGACAGGCAATAACCAGGTCCTTTGGGGTGATGGAGTGAGAAGCAACTGTTTAGCGGGGACAGGTTTCCTTTTGGGGTCATGAAAATATCTTGCCACCAAATAGACAGTTGGTTGCACAACATTGTGAATGTCTTAAACGGCACTCAGTTGTTCACTTTGAAAATGTTAATTGGGGCGCCTGGGTGGCTCGGTCAGTTGAGTGTCCAACTTTGGCTCAGGTCATGATCCTGTGGTTCGTGGGTTTGAGCCCTGCTTCAGGGTCTGTGCTGACAGCTCAGAGACTGAAGCCTGCTTCGGATTCTGTGCCTCCCTCTCTCTCTGCCCCTCCCCTGCTCTCTCTCTCTCTCTCTCTCTCTCTCTCTGTCTCTCAAAAGTAAATGAACATTTAAAACAATTTTAAAAATATGGTTAACTTCGTTCTGTGAATTTCACATCAACAAAAACTTATGTTCAGTCCCTCCACGAGGGCGGACGCTCTCCCTGTTGGCTGAGACTCCGCCGTGGCTCCGTGCACACTGGCCCCGCTCTCGTGGGCCTCCTCGTGCGGTCCGTTCACCCACCTCCCCACTTTGAGCTGGCAACAGCTTGGGAGGCTTTCTGGGGTGCCTTGCACACTGCCCACCGGGTTCCTCCCTCCGACCTTGGGCACCTGTCTCCCACCTTCAGCTCCCCTTGCTTCCAGCAGGCTGAACTAGGACCTGAATACGGAGCGTCTGCTTCCAGAACCCACTTTCTTTCCGAGAGGCCGCGAGTCATTCTGGACCATGAACTTCCAGCCACTCACTATTGCCTGGTCGACTGGACCACCCTAAAATCGTCCCACCAGCACTCCTTTCTAACTACACACCACACTGTTTATCTCTGCTTGTTTTTCACCCTAATTATTTCAACGCCTCCTAAGTGCTGAAGGGAGATTTCTAGAATATAAATATGCTCCCCGGGAGGAAATTATAAAAACTCACCCATTTGGTAGCCTCTGGTTAAAGCTCAGTCCCAGAACGGCTCCCAGAGGTCTGGGCTGTACCGTGACTCACGATCTCCAGCTCACCGATCGCTGGATGTTTCTCCCTCGGCCCCATTGCTATAAACCGTGCCTCTCTGCACAAAACACCCTTTGCATTCGGCCTGCTTCCTCCACCCCGCCCGGCTCAGTTCTCCTGTAACTAACGGCCCATGGGCCCACTGCCAGGTCCTGGCTCTTTGAGATGGCATCGCGACAGTGGTGTACCGGCAGCTGGGGTGACCCTCTCACCCAGCACCCATCCCCCTCCTGGAACACCCCCTTAATCCACCTTCAAGGAAGCACCTCATCCCAGCTCTTGTTTACATGGTTTGGTTACAGCTGCCCCCACCATAGACCCAGACTCTGGCCCGATCGATCAGAATGTCCCATCTCTCTGGCCGTTGTCTGGCTCAGCCCAGGGGCGTAGATGAAACCAAGCTGGGCTGTGTGACCTCCGGTGTTAGCATCGTTGGCACGAGGGACTCTCTCTCTCTCCTGGCCATGCTATCTGTAGGGCACTGGCCGTTGGGGGCCTATAGGGTCCCCAGTGGAAACGACGTGTCTGAAAGTGAGGCTAATCCAGGCGGCAGCAGAGGCGAGTAAGAGGCAAGGGAGCCACAGCCTGATGATGTAATTTGAACCAGTTTCTGAAGCCCTGGGATTTCTCAATAGTGTGAACCAACCAGTCTCTACCTCCATACCTCACAGCTCCCCCGGGCACCTGTCTGATTGCCCTCGTGAGCCCAATGCTGAGCGCAAGAAACGGCAGGTGAGGTGTGCTCATCTAATGCTGAGAAATGACACCCGGTCGCCCAGTCTCCGTTCTCATGGAATCAGGCCTGTCCTTTCTGAGTACTTAGGATCCTGTGAGTTTAAGCGGGTTAGCTTCTAAGTCCAAACTAGACTTTTCGGGATAAACCTCTTGGAGAGCAGGGCTGGCCGCCCCTCCCTTCTGATCTAAATCCCATCACCTGCATGGAGGTGGGGGGGATCTCAGTCATGGGAAAAGATTTGGGATCTTCTACTTGGGGTCCACCCCCCACCACCCCACAATCAAGACATGACAAGTAAACTCACCCCGTGCATTTTGTCTTTAAGAAAATGATGGTGGAGGGGCGCCTGGGGGGCTCCGTCGGTTGAGCCTCCGACTTCGGCTCAGGTCATGATCTCGCGGTTTGTGGGTTCGAGCCCCGCGTCGGGCTCTGTGCTGACAGCTCGGAGCCTGGAGCCCGCTTCCGATTCTGTGTCTCCCTCTCTCTCTGCCCCTGCCCGGCTCATGCTCTGTTTCTCTCTGTGTCAAAAATAAATAAACATTTAAAAAATTTAAAAAAAAAAGAAAGAAAATGATGGTGGATCATCTGCCGACGTCCACCATGCATGCCACCCAGAGCCCCTGGAGAAACATCCAGGTTTTGGACCCCAACCTCCGGGGTTGGTTTCAGTTGGTTAATTTCATGCGTCGCCAGGGCGATGGGGCAGTAGCTCCCAGAGAGCCACACCCAAAACGTACCCCTAAGAACAGCACGTGTGACACAGAGAATACAAATTTATTGCTCATCGTGCTGTGGATATTGTAGGCTTTGAACGTACAGTGCGGGCATCTGAGCACCGTTAATTACAGCGCAGAACCTAGCGATTTCCCACTTAAATAACAAATTCCTAGAGACAGCGTGAAGGCTGTCAGCTTCCAGGGCAGCCACTGCCACAAGACAGAGAGCTCTGCTCTACATGTGGTGGTTGCCACGGCAACCAGTCCTTCCCGGCAGCATCCCGCTTCCAGGCTGGAGGAGGGAGCGGGGCGCCGGCACAAAGCCCACGTTTCCATCATGCCGGAAGCTCTGACAAGCCTCCTTCGTTCGTTACATTGTGTGTTCTTCCAAGAGGAGCCCCCGGACTGTGCTGGTAGCGCCTCCCATTGGCAGGAGAGGAAACGGAGGCTGCCAGGCATAGGCGCCAGGTCGCACGGCTGGGAATAAAAGAAGGGGGCGGGGCATGTAACGAGGTCATCTCACTGCAGCCCAGCCCTGGGTGAAATCACCCGTTTGTAAAAAATGTTTGTTTATTTACTTAGAGAGAGAGAGGAGAGGTAAACCAAGGGAGGGGCAGAGAGAGAGGGAGGCACAGAATCCGAAGCAGGCTCCAGGCTCCCAGCTGTCAGCACAGAGCCTGATGTGGGGCTCCAACTCACAAAACCACCTAATCATGACCTGAACTGAAACCAAGAGTTGGAGGCTTAACCAACTGAGTCACCCGGCTCCCTGAAGCCCCTCCTTTTCAGTTCTATTGTGGAGCTTCCCTCGGTTTATCAGGGCATCTTCACTTTGGAAGAAAGTGGTGCAAACTTTTCCCTGTAGAGGCATTGTTTCCCACATAAAAATCACGGATGGAAAAACAAAACCCAGAAGTATATATATAGGAGTGATCCACATCCCCATATCTCACCAGTAAATCCTTTATTTCCTCAATTAACTAAATCTAATAGAGTCTTTTCAGAAAGTTCTGGTTTAAGATGCTGGTTTTCCCACATACATTACAGAGAAGAGGCCGTAATCAGGTTATGCTGGTCAGACACTCTGTATGCAGATTCTGAACGGAGCTGAATGAGGTAATGAAAGTTTACCTCCCTCTGGTTAAGGTAAGGGGAAGTTGTTACTGTCTTCATTCCTCAGTCTTGTTCATCTAAAATTTGAGAAGTGAGGGGCACCTGGGGGGCTCAGTCGGTTGAGCCTCCGACTTTGGCTCGGGTCATGATCGCACGGTCCGTGTGTTCGAGCCCCGCGTCAGGCTCTGTGCTGACAGCTCGGAGCCTGGAGCCTGCTTCGGATTCTGTGTCTCCCTCTCTCTTCCCCTCCCCCACTCATGCTCTGTCTCTCTCTGTCTCTCAAAAATGAATAAACGTTAAAAAAAATTTTTTTTTTAATTTGAGAGGTGAAATGCAGTTGTTACTATTTTTTAAATTTTAATTACAGTTTTCAACCCCCAATAGAAGAGTTCAGAGTCACCAAAATGTGAAAAGTCGAGAAGGCCTTATTTGTAAATCACGTCATGTTTGCAGGGAAATTAACATTTCGATTTTGCAAAATAAAAAGAACTCTTGGACGCCTGGTATTGAGACGGAGTGTTCACAGCGCTCGAGACCATAGTGCGTTTATTACAATTCTCTTTATTTCGAAGATAAGATGCGGCTTTAATAAAACGTGAATCAGAAAATGCTGAGATAAAGGGGGAAAAAAAGCAGGCGTCCGAGCTGGAGATCTAGCGTGGGCGCAGCTGACCCTGCCTTCCCCCCCACCCCGAAATGTCCCCTTTCGAAGCAGCGTAACTACGTGAAGTCTCCACTTTCATCACCTGAAAAATGTTGGGGGGTGGTGGCCTCCTTGCAGGATGCTGTGAGCACGGCAGGAGAAATATGTAATGGGCCTGGGGGGAGAAGGCAGGTGCTGGGGACAGAAGTTCTCTCCTCTTACTTTGCTTATTGCTTTCAGCTTATTTGCCAGGAGATTCTAACACATGAGGAGCTGGGTGACAGACGTGACTAACACCTGTTTCCACCCCTGTCCCAGATCCTGTTCTAGGCGCTCTACGAACATTACACGTTTCTATGCTGTGGGGCTTCCAGGATCGTGAAGGCTCTGGCTCACTGATCGGTCCATCTCTAGGGGAACCCCCACTGGGTCCAGAAGAGAGAGCTTCCCTCAAATGGGCGATAAGCCATACAGGAAGCAGGAACGGGAATAAACCCTGGATGGCAGAGCCATGGAGGCACCTGTCTTTGTTCTGCATTAGCAAGGATCCCCTGTGGGTCGGGCACTTCTAGACCAATGCCTGAAACGCCCTGTCACGGCTCCCCAGATGCATACACGTGGAGGATGCATTTTAGATGTTGACATCAGTGGTGAAGGTGTGGGGGGGGGGGGCCTACCCTCAGACAAGACAGCAAACAAATAACCACCCCTGTGCAGCCGGGCTCTTAGGCCCAGCTCCCCCCACCCCACCCCAGGCTGGAAATGGCTCTGCCCAACCCCTGCCCGTTCGTGCTGGGCACCCCCCTCCCTTCTGATGGAGACTGGGAGCCCCCTGGGTGCACCAGACAGTTGGAAATCCTGAGACCAGAGGCGCCTGGAATTTCAGACCCTGAACATTTTTTCAAATTTGAAAATGGGCATTAGCATAACACATTAAGTGAATAACAGAAGTATTCTTTAAAAAAATTTTTTTACTGTTTTTATTATTTATTTTTGAGGAAGAAAGAGACAGAGTGTGATCAGGGGAGGGGCAGAGAAATGGAGACACAGAATCTGAAGCAGGCTCCAGGCTCTGAGCTGTCAGCACAGAACCCAACATGGGGCTCCAACCCACGAACCCTGAGATCATGACCTGAGCCAAAGTCGGACGCTTAACTGACTGAGCCACCCAGGTGCCCCTATTTTTACAATTTTTTTAATGTTTATTTATTTCAGAGACAGAGACAGACAGAGCATGGCCAGGAGAGGGGCAGAGAGAGAGGGAGACACAGAATCCCAAGCAGACTCCAGGCTCTGAGCTGTCAGCACAGAGCCTGACGCGGGGCTTGAACTCACGCACTGTGAGATCATGACCTGAGCCGAAATCGGACGCTCAACCAACTGAGCCACCCAGGTGCCCCAGCAGCAGAAGTATTCTTAAGTATGACCAAAAACCGTAGTTCGTTCTGGAAACACATTTGTAATCCAAAGCACTTGTCTATCAAGCAAATTTCCCCATAAGAAATAATGGCAACTCAGATGATTTGTTCCACAACCCAAACATATCCATATAACAATGATTATAATACTGTAATAGAAAATAATAAAGAAAATACAAAAAATAAACAAATTAACCTGCACTTACCTTTGAAAACCTTCGTAGCTGGTGTGAGGGTGACAAAAGAGTGGAGGGTTATTGTGTAGGATGACTTTCACAATCACTAATGGAATCACTGCTATCTATTGGCTCCATGGAACCTTTTTCTGCATGGGGCCATTGAATATGCTCACATGGATGTTGACTTTATTAATAAACTCTTGTCATATTCTGTATTTAATGTAACTGGCAATGAGGTGGCAGAGGAACGGGTCTATATCCGCAGGCAGCCTGACCTGGAATGAAGCAAAGCATTCCTAAGCTCACTCTTGTCTGGAAAAGCAAAGGACTGTCCACAGGTGCTTTGAGGTGACAGAAAATACACCAGTGCCAGTTTGGGGCACCTTCCAAAGTTCTGAAAAATCACTGATTTCTGCCAGACACTGTGGCCTGAGACTGAGCATCTGAGCATCTGACCATATGAGCATGGGAGAGAGAGAGGGAGAGAGAGAGAGAGAGAGAACCATTGGATCATTTGTGATCATGTCATGTACGACTCATATTGCAAGACATCTCTCAAGTTAAAATTTATTAGAAATGTTTGCTCGTCTTGCGGAACACGTGCAGAACAAGTTGCTTGCAATCCAAGGTTTTCCTGTGTTATATTCATCCGTGTATTCATGCATTAGCAAACAAGCCATACCAGGTATGAGCATAGTGCTGAATCTCCTTGCTAGAGAAGAACCACATCCACGATCCGCTCAGGGCGTCCCCATACTGAGGCTCCAGAAGTTCGGCATCACTAACTACACCCACCCTGCATGCCTACCCCCCAAGGAGACGTTGGCTGCCGAGTGTTCCAGGCTGCATACAAGGGTCAGGTGACCGGCTGGGCAGCCTGCAGGAGACGTAGCCAGCTGCAGCCAGTCTCTGGCAGGGGGTGAACCTGCCACCATGCGTCGGATGGTCTACACAGCCTTTCCCTGCATCTCCACCACAAACATGATCTGGGCTGATTATTACAAGCCCCATGAAGGGCAGAAGGGATGCCTGTGAAGGTGTTGGCAATGGGGGGGGCAGGTATCTTTTGTCATGAAGGGCCCCTTTAACAACCCAGTTGTCAAAGGGCGAGGTCTCGTGGTGGGAAGGAGTGACATGGATGGGAACCATGGCTTCTGCACACAGGTGTTCCACTTTAAGAAGTGGTGTAACAGATCACGGATCTGTCTGGAGGTGGACGACCACCCTCATTCTGAGCTCCTTGTGGCAAAAGCATAGAAACTGGACCAGCGAAAGAATTCCTTTCTGGTTTGGGTTCTAAAACTGTATCCACAGTAAAAGTGGCTGTCTCAGTAGTCATCGTTAAAAAGCAATCACATGTGTGCACATGCGCGCATACACGTAATGAAAAGTCTACTCAAGATTGATTTATTTCATGAAGAAGGCATTGTTTCTATAGAGAGCTGACTTCAAAGTCTGAATCCCAGCAGTTGGGGTTGAAATATCGTAATCGGGAATGTTTGACTGCCTGGGAAAGAGGGGTTGGAGGGCTGTGAATGTTCTCAGCTGGGAGCCTTACTTCTAGCCTGGTGATTTGGACACAGCTCAAGTTCTCCAGGTGGGGCCAGCCCACACCCTGCCAGGGTCCTTGCTGGCTGCAGGCTAGTCCTCCAGATGTAGCAGCACAGCAGGGGCGGTGGGGGCAGGAGGGACCCAGGGAGGACAGAGGGCACTGGGGTGCCCCCACCGAGGAGCTCAGAAGCCCTGGAATCATCATGCAACTCTGTCCCCAGCCAGGTGTCGGAGCACTGGGTGTTGTATGGAAACCAATTTGACAATAAATTTCATTAAAAAAAAAAAAAAAAAAAGGCAAGTTAGCCACCGGCGCCCCCCGCCCCCAGCCCCTCTCTCTAACACAAACACCTCCAACCCCTGTGCTTCCTTCCTATCAAGAGGGACTTCACTGGGATAAGAAACGAAACAGCAAATCCACGCACCACAAAGCTTCAGTGTCAAGCAGCTGTCACCGTGGATGGCTCAGGTTTTGATTTGTGTCAGGAATGATGGAAAGTGGCTTCCAAAGCAATTTACAGTCCCGTGACTCCGGCACCCACAGATAGCGGTGTGGGTGGGGGACCCTGAGCTGATGTGCCTGGGGTGGATGGTGGGGGGGGGGTCTTACAATTTCATGAATAAGATCGACAGTTGCTGCAACACGGAAATATGGTCTAAGGGCACCGGGAAGCTGGAGATACGGTCTGGTCTTGCTGTGGGACTAGGGGAGAGGGAGGGGGGTTGGTGAACCCATTGTCTATGCCACAGCTGCAGACCAGGGTCCTGGAGCAGGGGGTCTCGGCTCTCCCAGCCAGTGCTTATTACGCTCCCTCGTCCCAAAGAGGAATCTTCCATGAGGCAGGTCTGTTTCCCTGCTGAGTTGTCTCCTTAGGCAAACATGGCCCTACCTCACTTCGGAGGCAAGATTTGCCACATGGGGGCTCACCCAGGAGAAAAGTTAGAACTGCCAGATTCTCCAGGTGAAAGGCATTCCTGAAGGACCTGAGCCTTATCCAACGCTAACATTCCTCAATGGTTTGCACAAACGGGAACGAGGATCAAAGAATTAATTGCTTAAGTTAATGAGGGGATACCTGCTGTCTTTCATTCAACTTTAGACTGCTATTCGGGGTTGGTGATGGGGTGGGGGGGGAGTAAGCAATAACATTTTTAAAACAGAAATTAAATCTATAGATGTAGATCAGAAAACGAAGAAATCCCATGTCCCTTCTGGTAAGTATCACCACGGCTCTGTGTTTATCAGATGCTGATCCAGGAAAGTACTTCCATCTAGGATCAGAGCCACCCAGAAATCTCTTCAATCTCCTTTTGAATTGGATGATTCTGAGGATTTTCACACCAACTCTTTTGCCATTTTTTGGAAAATTTTTAAATGTTTTATTTATTTTTGACAGAGAGGGAGACAGAGCATGAGCAGGGGAGGGGCAGAGAGAGAGGGAGACACAGAATCCGAAGCAGGCTCCAGGCTCTAAGCTGGCAGCACAGAGCCCGACGCGGGGCTCGAACTCACAGACCGCGAGATCATGACCTGAGCCGAGGTCGGAGGCTCAACCGACTGAGCCACCCAGGTGCCCCTCTTTTGCCATTTTTTTTTAACTTTTTTAAAATTTATTTTTGAGACAGAGACAGAGCATGAAAGGGGGAGGGTCAGAGAGAGAGGGAGACACAGAATCTGAAACAGGCTCCAGGCTCTGAGCAGTCAGCACAGAGCCCGACACGGGGCTCGAACTCACGGACTATGAGATCGTGACCTGAGCCGAAGTCGGCCGCTTAACCGACTGAGCCACCCAGGCGCCCCTCTTTTGCCATTTTTAAGAGGAGAGCTGCATCTGAGGCCCTAGATAGACTGATTCAGATTAGAATCCTACATCCTGGAAAATGTTCGTTTGTTTATCCTTTTGGTTTTGTTTTGCTTTGTTTTAACCGGGTATCGACTCTACATCATCCTTGGGTGGGGGAACCAGCCCAGCCCTCCATCTTGCAATGGTGTCTCTTATCGTAACCCCCACCCCCCGCACCCCCCCCCCCCACGGGTGACTCCTGTTGGCTCCTTGAATTCGTTTCTTTCTTCCACTTTCCAAGGATGGGTCCTGGCTCATCAATCCTGTCCCCACCCACACAGCACAGAGACACCTGCATGGGCCGTCTCCTGTTAGTGACTCAGGACTCTGACTTTTGGATGCTATAAAAGTGTCTTCTTTGCAGAGAGAAGACTTTGCACAGTTACTTGTTTTTGTTCTTTTCCTTATTCTACTTATTAAACACTGCAAAACGATATTTTTTACTAAAGCCTCGAAATTCAACTGGAAATTTTTAATATCCTGTTTATAAATCTCCCATTTTATAATGGTTTAAGAGGAAAGGTTTAATGAGTTAGTAAATTCAATTCCTTTAAATATTTCAAAATATGTTCATAAATTTAATGTATTTGGATTCTTTTTAAGCAATGTATATGCCTCATTAATATGGAAAGCTCTCTTAAATACTTAAACAGCCCTAGTAAATCTAATAAATAAACTTACAGAGAACTCTCAACTTCTGTTAAACAGCCCAATCTTGTTTATACTCAGGTGAATTATCTTATACTTTCCAACTTAAAATTGGCAATCTAAAATTAATTTCCAAATTCCCTCTGATAGTTGGAAACCACGAGGCTAATCTCTTATGTAATGTGACAAATTATCTTAAACATTAGAAACACTTTGAGTACAGACTATCTCCCATTAATACTCAGGCTTAACACAAAAGTGTCAGTAAACAGTCCTGCATTTCTTTATCATCACTATTTTTTAATTATCAACCTTTCCGCATTTTACCGTCTCCAGCAAATTGAGGTTACACTCCCAAACAAATTGAGTTTTATCATCTCATAATAATTAGGGTTTTCCCCCCAGTGGGCTGAGATTGTTGGTTGACAAAGTTTTTTCGGGCCAGAGCAGGTGATCTGGAGCCCCTGAATACCTGGGTGCTTCTTTTAAAACCCAGATGGCCTTCTTCAGGATTTTTCTAGAATATCCATGAAAGTCAGGGTCGCCAGTTTCGCCCCCACAAACGGAGGTCTTCTGTTATTCCATGTGAGTCTGAACACTCCCCCCAGGTTGATTCACACCCATGACTGAATTCAATTGATCTAATACTCTCCCCTGTTCTGAATTCTTGTCTTGTGCTTCCTGCCTGGCAGGGCCAATGCTCTTTCCAATATTGGGTTGTCTTGCCCTTGGATCCCACTGCTTCCCTCATCCTGGTGTCCTTCATCTGTCTTTAAATGTCAGAGGCAATCCCCAAACCCCCAAAACCTGTGTGCCTAAAACCTCTTCCACTCGTCCCCACCTCCCTGGGGACCAAGATGCTCTTTTCAGTTTTAAATTCAATTTATTAGCCCTTAATGGTAGTGCCACCTCTTGATGGGAAGCGCGTCCAAAGACATGTGGACACAGTTTCCATTGGCCCAGTTGGGATCATCCTGAGCAATGTAGGGGTTCAGGATGAGTAGCCGCAAGATGATCACCCTGAATGCAGGTTATTTGGAGCTGAAAACAATCAAGGCCCCAAAGACCCAGGAAGAAGCACTGACCTTCCCTCTAACTACCTAAGAGAATTTCGGCAGGGATCCGGCTCCAGGAAGAGAGCTATCACCAACATGTCTGGTGTATCATAGGAACTAGGTATGGTGGGCAGGGAGGAGCTTAGCAAAGTCTGTTGAGATTCCTCTCTGTGTCTCATTGTCTCCGGATGGCTCAGCAAACATTTATTTACCAGGTATGTAACCTTTCTCATCTTCCTGTGAATTTCTTTCCTTTCCTTGGAATACCCAGACCCCTACCGTCTTCTCCTTAGTTCAGGATGACACGTTTCTCATTTTGCCTGACTGTTTTGGGAACGTGTCGTGTGCGTGGGACTCCTGTAGGTAAGTAATTAAATTTGATTTTCTCCTGTTAACCTGTCTCACGTCAATTTAGTCCTTAGACTAGACAGAAGAATCTGGAAGGGTAGAGGAGAAACCTCCCCCCTTGGCACTCCCAATGCTTTCGCCTTACTCTTTAACTCTAGTACAATCTCAAGCCAGGAGTTGACACGGGCACAACAGGTGTACCTCGTTATGGTCCGGTTCTGTGTTCAATTGTATGTCCTAGAAACATAGCCTACAGTTCTCTCCATGAAGGATGCTCTTTATTGCTCGTTCCATCCCCTTCTCCCTGGAATTCCCGCCCGCCCCAGGCCAAGCCCCCGTCACTCACCCTTCACCTGAATCCACGTCTGAGGACAGCTGTACCTGGCTGAGGGCAGGCCCCTCCATGTCCCCATAGCACCCTGAGCATATGTTATCCTGTCCTCACCACCCTGTGTGATCATTATGTATCTGTATGTCTCTGTTTCTCCCGCCTTCATGACAAGGCCGCATAAGATAGGACTGGATTGGGTCCTGTTCACCTTTGAGCTCCCGTCTCCCACCTGACATAGAATGTGGCATAGAGTGAGCGTCTGATAAATCTGTATCTATTCTGAAGAGAGGCAATTGGGGTCTTAGCTGAAACCATGCAAATCTAAATATCCCCCTTACTAGACTTCAAAAGCGCAGCACCCTAAACTAGATAGAGAACTTGGGAGAAAAGGCTGTGTTCTTGAGTAAAATCTCCCGCAGACAGCTAGCCTTTAAGCAACTAGTGTGTTTAGGTCAAGGAAGACAGCAGGAAAAAGAAAAAGCAACCTTACATTTACTGAAAACCTAAGGGGAGCTGTGCATCACATACCACGGCAGCAGCATTTGGGATTCAGGACTGATTCAGCAGGACTAGATGAGGCTCTCTTTTCAGACGTGATTAGTGATTCACACTGAGTGATATTTATTCTCTAGCTGCCTAGACATTTAGAATGATATTTCTGACAAGTAGAAAAATACGTTCCATGCTTTACTTCCAAATAGGCAAAAGATCAACTTGGAAGAAAGTATTTGTTTTTATGACCCGAGGGGAACAGAGAACAGGAATGAGAAGGCTGTGGAGACAGAAGTTCCGTGTGGCTTAGAAAAGTTATCTGTTTCTTGTTGATGGCTTAAACAAAGCAAAGGAGGAAGAAGGAGAGGATATTGGAAGGAAGGAGGGAGGAAGGGAGGGAAGGAAGGAAGGAAGGAAGGAAGGAGGAAGGGAGAGGGGAGGGGGGAGGGAACGGAGGGAGAAAGAAGGGAGCTAAGGAAGAAAAACCCTTCGGATGATCTATCAAAGGGATATTTTAGTGCCTTTAGCAGAGAGTGGAGACAAAAGCAAGCAGCGACTTCCTCCTGGGTGTAGCAATTATATGGAACTCATTGTCTTTCATCGATGGCACTAAAATTAGAAATAGACCAGGAGGGGTTTAGATAAATTCGTGGATAATAGTCGGAAAATTTAAATTACTTTCAATTAAATTAAAGGTATTTCGCGAGAGCTTCTTTCACACTTTTCAGTTCAAGGGTGTTCGTAGCAGCCTCTTCCTGGGCCCACACCTGGGACCGTGCATCGTGCAGTCCGTGCCCTGAGCTGAGCCGTGTCCTCCCCAGATCCCCGGCTCTGCTGACATCAGAACGGGATCTTGTTTGGAAACAGGGTCCTTGTGGACGTGCTTAGAAAACCTGAGCTCATACCGGAGTCGGCTGGGCCCAGATCCAGCAACAGGGTCCTTGTCTGAAAAGGAGAGGACGCACGGGGACACAGACCCAGAGGGAGGACGGCCACGTGGCGATGGGGGCAGAGGCTGGAGGGCCACAGGGCCACGGGAGGTTGGAAGAACCACGGAGGACCCTCTCCAGATCCGTCAGAGGCAGCGTGGCCCGCCAGCGTCTGGATTTGGGATTTCTGGCCTCCAGAGGCAGGAGACAGGGAGAGAGCACATGTCCCTTGCTCTCAGCCCCCCGTGAGTGGTGGCCCCAGGAAGCTAATACAGGTGGACATGTTTCTGGAGAATTAGAGGCATTGCTAGATCAGCTGAGGGGGACCTCATACTGAAGTACCAATTGGTATCCAATGGTCGTGCCCCTGGACCCTGGCTGGGAGGAGAAGCTCTCTGTCCTCTTAAGAATGAGGACCGAGTTTCCCCCGCTCTGCCCGGAAAAGCGTCAGTCCCCAGAGGGGCGCCTGCGTTCTCCAGTCTTCAACCCCCTCACTGAGGCTCTGCCCTTCTACTCGCCCCCCTGACCGCCCTTCCAGCCACGGGGGCACAGCGTCCTCCCATCCTCACCTCCCGGGAGGAGTGGCAGGACGCAGACCCCGGTGGGACCCAAGCCACGGTGGCTCGCGCCTCCCGCGTCCGTGGGGACGTGTCTGAAGGATGGCTCGGGGCGTGCACGGGACAGGTCCACGCAGGTGGAAGCCCAGAGGTGAGCCAGAGCGGGAGCAGTGACAGCGACAGGAACAGTGTGCCTCGTGGAAGAGAGGGAACAGCAAAGGAAGGACGGAGCAGGGAGAAGGTGCCGGGTGGGCTGCCCAGGGCTTCAGTGACACGGGTGGCGTGGGACCTCGGACCTTTGTTGTCTCTCCATCGTGGAGCCGGACAACATCGAGGTGTCCGCGGGGCCGTGGTGCCTCGGAAGGTACCAGGGACGGAGGAGCCCCAGACGGCTCGGCTGGCTTCTGGTGACAGTGTGAGTCCCGTCTTCACGGAGCTCCTCCTGTGTCCACATCACCAGTCATCCTGGATGCCGCTCCCCCCCCCCCAGTGACCTCATCATAACCCGATCACCTACCATCATCCTGTCTCCAAATCGGGTCACCGTCAGAAGTAACGGGGACTGGGACTTCCACACCTTTCGGGGGGGGGGGCACACGATTCAACCCGTAACAGGCACTAAATTCTATGAGGCATCTATTTCTTTCCTGCAAAGACATTTCTGTCT
Source organism: Herpailurus yagouaroundi (assembly GCF_014898765.1). NCBI lineage: Eukaryota > Metazoa > Chordata > Mammalia > Carnivora > Felidae > Herpailurus > Herpailurus yagouaroundi. The sequence continues at coordinate 16,984,119 of NW_024412422.1, forward strand.
ACGTAATCTTGAACACACAGCTCAGGGCGCTAGGTTTCAGTTACTTAAATCAAGGATTATGCTAATTAAAACTTTGGGAAGTTAGGAACAGTCTGAAAACTCTGAGTGCACCAAGTAAGAGGATCTGATTGGGTTGAGTTGTTTCAAACCTTGGCTCCCACTATTTCAGATTCCTGTGGCCTCGGGCGACTCAATCAACCTCAACCTTCCTCCCTGTGCTTGCAAAATGCAGATAAGGAGACTGCTTCCAGCATTTGTCGGGAAGCTTCGGTGGAATAATATGGCTAAGGACATCTGGGACACAGAAAACCTCCACAGAGGACCCCTGCGGTGTGCAATATTATTAATAAAATATTCCTAATATTTTTGATCTTCCTAATAATAGTGGAACTCATGTTGACGAGGGCTGGTCCTCCAGGCTCTGTGATGAAGGTGTTGGTCGCCACCTGGTGGCAGCGTACTGTACCGTGGATGCTTGCTCTCCCCAATTATAAACTAAAAAAAAAAAGGGGGGGGGGAGTCAATTAATTGTCCCAGAACCCCACAGTGAAAGTATTCATTTCATGCAGGGAGAGTCTGGACTGCTCAGGCTGAGTGTCTAAGCTCAAAAGATTTCAAGGAGAGGATTTGCCCTTTTTCTTCCCTAAACCATCTCTCCAGATGCCTGTGGGATGTTAGCCTCAGTCTGAATAAATTGCCTTTAAAAAAAAAAAATTAATGTTTATTTATTTGGGGGGGGTGGGAAAGAGAGGAGGAGACAGAGGATAGGAAGCAGATTCTGAGCTGTGGGCGCAGAGCCCGACGCAGGGCTCAAACTCATGAACCTGAGCCGAAGTCGGACGCTTAACTGACCGAGCCACCCAGGCCTCCCTGGCGCTCAGTCTTAAATGTTGGCCATGGTATATTCCCCCACTCCCTCCCCACCCCCCGCCCGCCAAAAACAAACCCTACAAGTAAAACACATCTAGGGTCTGCTCCTCTCCCGCTGCCCCGATGTTCTGTTGCTGAGGGACAGACATTTCTTCCCAAGTTGGGCTTCCCTTAGGGACACTGTGCCCTTTCCCGTGCCGTGGCTCTCCCACTCCCGGTAGAGCCTTCAGGGATATCCACAGGATTCTTAAAAAAAGTGAGGGTTCCCGTCCCGCTTTTATGAAACTCTCCCTTATCAGAGTTGTTCTCTCCCGTGTCCCGAAACCAAGGGTCCCAACCTCTCCGCGTTCCCTTTGGTGCCCCTCCCCTAAAAGCCTGGTGATACTCACTTCTTGTAGTTCTGTGCGCATAAATACAAATCTTTTTCTTGCATCGTATTTCTTGAAGTTTGGAAATCATATAGGCTAATGCTAAAGCCCCTTACTAAAGGCAAGTCAGAAAACAGCCTCTGCAAGACTTCGAGAAAAGGGAGGGAGAGGGAGGCCGGACGGGTCTCCCGTCACCTGTGAAGCACATCAGGCCCCAACGTTGCCTTTGCGCAGATCTGGGAATGTGTAAGGCCTTCAGAATACAGTGTCACTCCCGCCCGAGTGGAAGATAAAAACGTGTGTGTGTTCCCTAGTCTGCCTCTCAGTCCAGGTTTCCTCACTCCTGTGCTTGGCACTGGATGGTTCTGCAGGGTCTGTCCCGCTTGGAGACCCTGGGAACAGCCATACGTCACTGTCCTGTCGGGCTTCCTTGCTTTGTTCAGCGTCCAAACCGTCCAGAACACTTGGCACTTATGGCGGCTTCTGTGGGAGCGGGATGTCCGCGGGATCCACGAAAGAAGCCCCCTCCTCACCCCTGCACATGAGGTCTGCTCAAAGAAAGGCACAAGAAGGGGGCTTGTCTGGGAACAGAAAATGAGGCAGGGCAGCGAGAAAAAAAAAGAAAAGTAGACAAAGTCCCTGCTATTTTTAAGTAGAACATTCTTTTCTCCTTAGAAACCACGTGTGGAGTGGGGACAGAGGCCAACGCAGGCTGAAAACGGATTTTTATTGACAGTAAAGTACTTGTAAATGGGAATCTATTTTTGACTGGAGCTAAAAACAAAGTCCTGCTCTGGGGAAACACGCCATGATTGGCGTCCTGCTTTGTTTGTCTTCTGCGCGCCATTGTCTCCGGCAGAACAAGAAGCATGTTTGTGTTATTTATTTAATCAGGCAACTCTCTCGCTCCTTCCCTTTGCAAGACTCTGACAGCGTCCTCCGGACGAGGAGCAAACTGCACGTTCCTGGCTCTCCGAGTTCTGTCCTGAGCTCATTCAGCAGGCCCACCTTTCGTGACCGTGCCCCGGGAGGCTGCCCCCTCAGCGTGAACTATTGCAAATACCGTGGGACACAGTGGGACCGTCCCGAGGGGGCAAAGCTCAGACCCTGAGTCCCTCGGAGTCTGGCTGCCATAGAAAGGTTCGCTTTGTTTGGGGCCCCGGAGATGTTCCCCTGCTGACTGGTACCTTTCTTGTTTATCTGTGTTCTGAACGGGCTGAGACAAAAGATTAAAGACGGGAGGGAAAATATTGCCCTAACCGCTGATGGAGGTCAAGGCAGGTGGGATAATGCAGTGCTGTCTCCGCCCCCCAAACACGCCCAAGTCCTCACCCCTGAAGCCTGTGAATCAGTTAGGGTCTTAGGGTTCCCCAAGAGTGATTTAGGCTGCTGAAGAGCTGACTGTACTTAGGGGGTATTATCTGGGTTACCCCAGCTGGGTCCTCAAGTGCAACAGTGAGCCAGAGGATGGGCCATCCGGGAGGCGCACCTGTGGGAGAAAGGCACCGAGGTGAGAAGCTGCTGACCTTGGAGACGGGGGACGGGGCCACGAGGAATGTGAACCACCCTCGGCTACTGGAGCAGGCACCCCAGACCGAGAGCTTGCTTCCCTGCCCCAAATCCCCGGCTGCACCTTCCCTGAGGTCGGTGCAGGTCCCCCGGGGGGACCTGGGATGTGTCCGCAGGACCAGGATTATCCAGGATCCGTCACCCCAAGGGTGGACCCCAGCCCTCAGTCTGGCCACATCCGTCCTGGATTTTCCCCAAGTGCGTGAGCCTTCTCGAAGAGCCTCTTCAAGATCTGTTATCCCCTCCCCTCCCACCCCTGACACTGGTTCTCTTTAATTCTCTGATTCAGCACTGCCCAAACTAGAGAGAGCACCAGCCACGTACGAATGGTAAATGTCCTCGGGCGACATTCGAAAGGAGAAAGAAAAAAAAAAAGAAAGAAAAAAACAGGTGAAACTCATTTTGATAATATATTGTATTTCACCAACGATACCCAGAATTCCAACATACCTTCCATGCAAAGTGAGATATTTCAATATTGATGAGATATTTTACTTTTTTTTTTTTTTTAAATATGTCAAGTTTTGGAAATCTGAGAGCTATTTGTACTTCTTACCAGTGGATCTCAGTTCAGACCCGCGGCGATTCAAGTGGCCACGTGGGACTCGTGGATGCCCTCCTGGACGGTGTGGCCTGGCTCTTGTGGAAGCCGATCTCTCGATATTCTGGTTTTCGTGTTTGATTTGTACGTCTTCACAGGAGACTGGCCTTGTCTTCCCCGAGTGACACGCATGAAGTTGGAGCCCTGCGGGTGTGCAACATCATATCCTTTAATTTTTCTTTAAATTAACTTAAATCTGGCTCTGAGTGCCCATGATGCCCGTGCCAGAATACTTACAATCAGCATTATTAGGGCTTCGAACCTGACCGCTCATGAACCCACAAGGTGCCCCTCCCGCTGCCTAACCCAGAGATACCTACTGTCTCACCAACACGGTCATCTAGGTCGGTGCTTTGGCAACCAGAGCACAGGCTACATTGAGATTCCACTCGTCCCTTGAGCTGAGCACCCTTGTGCAGTGAACAACCTGTGCAACTGTGTGAGGAAACCTTTTTCCGCGCAACCCTCGGGAAGCTATTGACCACTCTCTGTGCCTCAGTTTCCTCATCGGTAAGGCAGGAATAATAACCTAAGCCACCTCACTGGCTGTGGGGATTTTCTGAATGAGCTAAATGGCATTGACACCCATGAAAACCGGCCCAGCACCAAAGTCAACTCAGAGCTAATGGGACTTGTGGCCGACCCCCACCCTCTGCTCACGTTGCTCACGCTGAACTTTCACAGCATCGTGGCAGGGGTTTCCACACCGGGAAAGCACTGGAAGGAACTTCAGGGGCGGCCAGCGTGTGGCAATCATCAGTAAATGTTAGCGGCTGCTGCTGTCACTCTGTGCCGCGCAGCGTGTCCCCCTGGCTTTGGGCCCTTGCTGCACGTTCACATCTGCAGGAAAGGACCCGTGACCCCCATTATCTGGAGCCAGCCTGCTGGGCGCTGGGGGCCAGTGGGAGGTAGGAAGCTGGCAGAACATCTCGCCTGCCCTCTGGGAGCTGTGACCAGATGAAGATGAGGTCATCACTGGAGAACGGCCCCTTCGCAGAAGGTCGTAGTCCGTGTACATGCGGCCACGAACCTCCCAGGACCAAGAAATGGCCGTGTCTGCCAACGGGCTCCTGCGGGTCATTCTAGAAAGCAGAGAGCAGCATTATGAGGGGTGACTTTCTTATCTGCTCAAAGCTTCTACCTCCTCGGTATGTCTAGGGGCACTGACACCTTTCTAAGTGGGGCTGTTTGCAGTTCGTCGGGGGCTGAGTTTGGCCAGAAGCCCCTCAGGCTGCCGGTGCAGCCAACACCCGGGGCTCTGTGGACGTCAGTGGGACGACGTGGTCCTCTTTGAGATGCCAGCTTAATTAACAGCCAGCCCTCTGCAGGCCCCTCCCTTCTGGAGGCTGGCTCTCTCCTCATGCCCAGCCCCTCTCCTGGTTCTGGAAGGAGGGTCGTTGGGAGAGGGCCCAGGTGTCCCGCTGTCCACAGGGAACAGTGCTGGGGGGTGGGGGGAGTCCGGGTGAGGGGGGAACGGCCACAGTGCCATGGCTGGCTCGACCCTGGAGACGAAGTGTGGTCCTCCCGGGCCAGCAGGTGCCCTGTGCAGTGAATGGCCCTGACTCTGAGATTAGCCCCCATGGGCATCGCTCACCGGCCAGGGGCCTGTGCTCCACCTCTCTCGGGGTCGGTGTCTTCAGGGCAAAAATGGGGTTCATCAAAGCACCAGTCCTCTGGGGCAATTGTGAATGAGCCTGAAATAATTCTTATCAAAGAACGGTGCCTGGTCACACCTCTAAGTCCTCAGCAAATGACCATTTGTAATGAGTGATTGATTTCTTCTTCCTGCTCTCACAAATGACCACAAACCCAGTGGCTTAAAACAATGAAAATTTATCATCTTACAGCCCTGGGGGTCCTAAAGCAAAGTCCTAAAATCAGAGTGTGTGCCGGGCTGTGTTCCTTCCGGAGACGGCGGAGACGATCTGTTTTCTTGTCCTTTCCAGCCCCCAGGGGTCACCTGATTTCCTTGGCTTGTGGCCTCGTCATTTGCAAAGCCAGAAATGTTGTCATGCGGTCTCCCCCGGGCCCCTCCTCCACTTCTGTCGTGGCATCTTCTCCTCTGACTCTGATCTCTGACCCTCTTGCCCCCACTTAGAGCCCACCGTGATTCCACTGGGCTCACGCAAACAACCCAGAAGAATCTCCTCGAGACCCTTAATCACATCTGCAAAGTTCCTTTTTCCATTGAAGTTAGGATTTGTGCAGGTGCCTGACATTAGGACGTAGGCATGTTCGGGGGGACACTGTCCCGCCAATGACAGAACCCAAGGGGCACGCAGTGACTGGAATCCGCCCTAAATTAGGACAACGGTCAGCAGTCGACAAATTCCCGCAGCCCTTCCATACCTGTCGGCCCATGCACGCCGCCGTCGTCAGAAACAAGATCCCAACTCACATTTGGTGTCAAACTAGAGAAAACTGATTAAAACCACATCGGTCCTCATGTAAAGCTGTGCCCGACTGCCTGTGGCAGCTTTGTAAAAGCCAAGCCCGGAGGGAGTCCCGATGTCCTGCACCAGGTACGTGGTTAAACCACCTCCGTATCTCCGCCACACATTGTCTGTCTCTCTCAAAAATAAATAAACAGGGGCGCCTGGGTGGCGCAGTCGGTTAAGCGTCCGACTTCAGCCAGGTCACGATCTCGCGGTCCGTGAGTTCGAGCCCCGCGTCGGGCTCTGGGCTGATGGCTCGGAGCCTGGAGCCTGTTTCCGATTCTGTGTCTCCCTCTCTCTCTGCCCCTCGCCCGTTCATGCTCTGTCTCTCTCTGTCCCAAAAATAAATACACGTTGAAAAAAAAAATTTTAAATAAATAAACATTAAAAACACTTAAAAATTAATTTATTTGCAATACAATTTCTTGACTCACAGATCAAGGATGTGTGTTCATTGGAAACATTTCCTTCAAAGCATGGCCAGGAAGCCTCCTTAGGAAGCTGTCTCTCCTTTATGAATGTATTTCCTGGTTTAGCTGAACCTGAACCTGAGCAATAGAAAACTCACACCTGAAGGAATCCTAGCACTGGGCGGCTTGATTTCCAGCCTTATTTAAAAACGATAAGGAATACTTGGGCAAAAGACGTTTCTCGTGGGAATGCGCAACAAGGGAACAAGAATCTGGGCTAATTCATGTTTAAATGACTCTGCACATCAACAGGAATTGTTGTCCGCTTGTTTACGGATATTTCGTCAGCACCTGTAATGATCACATTTCATAGTATCTTGTAAACTGTCAGTGGATCAACAAATAAACGAAAGTCTGTCTTTGTGATGTTTCCTTTAGAAATAAAACTGGTTAAAATGGTTAAGTGTCCAGGGGCGCCTGGGTGGCTCAGTGGCTCAGTGGGTTAAGTGTCCGACTTCGGCTCAGGTCAGGATCTCATGGTTTGTGAGTTCGAACCCCATGTCGGGCTCTGTGCTGACGGCTCGGAGCCTGGAGCCTGCTTTGGATTCTGTGTCCCTCTCTCTCTCTCTCTGCCCCTCCCCCTCCCCCTTAAAAATAAACAAACTTAAAAAAAAGGATTTACGTGTCCATGCCTCCACATTTGTGAAACGTGGGCACGTGTTTCACCGTGGTAGGTGCGAGACCTACCGGGAGTGTTAATAAACCCAACCAAAGTCTGAGGGGCTCGTAGATGCCTGTATTGCTGTCACATGCAACGTGCCTCCCAGGGATTGCGCGGGGGTCCTGCGCTGTGTCCCCTGGGCTGACCCTGGACCCCCTCTCAATTCTGCTGCGATCACCACGCAGGGGAAGACAAGAGCTGCCTCAGTTGTGTGTGTTCTTGCTTTTTCAGTCGTACAGACACAGCTGATTTTTTAAAATCTTACTTTTCCTAAAAGAATAAAATTTCGGGAGCACCTGAGTGGCTCGTTTGGTTAAGCACCCAAGTCTTGATTTTGGCTCAGGTCGTGATCTCATGGTTCGTGGGGTCGAGCCCCGCATCGAGCTCTGAGCTGACGGCATAGAGCCTGCTTGGGATTCTCTCTCTCCCTCTCTCTCTGCCCCTCCCCTGCTCATGTGCTCTCTCTCTTTCTCTCTTTCTTTCAAAAATAAATAAACTTAAAATAAAAAAGAAAAAGAAAAAGAATAAAATTTCACTCCGCTCTGCCCAAGGCCAAAGACTGGGAGGCAGGTTCACAGTCTACCCATACGGATTCTTATTCGGGAACATACCTGCCGAGCAGCAAGTAAGGACAGAACCGAACGGGATGGTTCTTCAAATGCTGTGCCGAAACCGCACAACTGAAATTAAAAGGTTACAGACACGGGCAATGGCAGCCCGTGTCATTAGGTCATTAGGAACACGGAGCTGGGGCACTTTGTTCGGCCAGTGAGTTAGGCTGGATTGAGGAGCTCTTGGCGAGCTGCTCAGGAGACCCACACTCCCCGACTCTGCCGATTGAGGCTTCCTCCACTGCCAAGCATTCGCTGACCGTACGTGGTTGGGGAAATCAAACGTCTCCTGCCGATCCGGGAAAACTCGCCCCGCAAAAGTGTGGACAAGACCGAAACGGTTTCAGGGGCGCCTGGGGGGCTCAGTCGGCTAAGTGTCTGACTCTTGATTTCAGCTCCGGTCATGAGCTTATGGTTTGTGAGTTCGAGCCCCGCATCGGGCTCTACACGGAGCACGGAGCCTGCTTGGGATTCTCTCTCTCCCTCCCTCTCTCTCTGCCCCTCCCCTGCTTGCGTGCTTTCTCTCTTTCTCTCAAAATAAATAAATACACTTTTTTTTTTAAAAAATGAAATGGTTTTATTATTGAATAAGCATTAAAGCCACTGACGACCCACAAAAGAGACATAAAGACAGGAAGGACGTCTCTCACTTTTCGGGAGTCAGACAGACACGAGCCGTTATGTACGTGTGAACTGTCTTTATCCAGAGGAAGTACAGACCAGCCCACACCTTTGCAGGAAGGCACCCAGGACAGACTCCCAGCCGAACAGGGAGACAGACGGGCCACAACCCTCCTCCTTGATGTAATGGGAAGCGAAGCCTCCAAGGCCTCCGAAGGATATTCCCTGCTGAAAACTCAGCAAGAGACTTCTTTAGAAGATCCGCCTCTAAATCTTTTTAAGGGGTTTACATATGTCTCCAAAAGACAGGGGAAGGATTGACAAACACGAGCTTTCCAAAGGAAATACTGACAGAAAAGGGGGACTTCTTTTCCCTTCTGTCATCAGGAGAAGTTCATTATTATTTTGTTTGTATTTACCCCACCGGAAGCTCCATCACACCAGGAATCATTCGTGGAAAGGGATTCAATGATGATCGAGGGTGTGGGAGCAGTGAGAGAAGATGAACCAGGGGCGCCTGGGGGGGTGGGGGGCTCAGGTGGTGGAGCATCTGACTTTGGCTCAGGTCGTGATGTCTGTGTGTGAGTTGGAGCCCTGCCTTGGGCGCTCTGCTTTGAGCACAGATCCTGCTTTGGAGCCTCTGACTTCCTCTCTCTCTCTCTGCCCATACCCAGCTCATTCTCTCTCTCTCTCTCTCTCTCTCTCTCTCTCTCTCTCTCTCTCTCTCGGAAATAAATAAACATGCAAAAGAAAAGAAAGATACGCTCGAATCAGCAATCATCACTCCCCCCAGGCTGCGCACGGAGAGAGGGGGCATGTCTGAAACCCATGAGTCCCCCGGAGGGTTTTTTCCTGGCTCTTACAAAAAATAATCCAGAACAGTGTAAACCTGGGGGCCCCACTCGAGTTACCTATGAGGCCTCGGACGGGGGTGAAGCAAAAGGCTTTCTGCCCCTGCGGATGCGCACCCGGGACGGCGGACGGAGGCCACACCAGAGTGGGGTGGCCTGGACCAGACGCAGACGCCCTCCGTCCTTCCTGACCCCGCGTGTAGCGGCAGGGAAGCGTCCCCACCCCCAGACTCCTCCCCTTGGGAGACCAAGGGTTCCTCTGCAGCTACGGTGGTCCCAGACCTACTGGAGACACAGAAGCTCTGCCAGGAGGCTTCGGGAAAAACCAGGTAACAAGAACGTCTACTTGTATCCTCACCGCTGTCTTGTTTGTGACATAGTTATGGGGACGTGCTGCCCGGTGCTTCTTCTGCTCACGTGTCACCACGGGCAGCAGCCCCAAGGATGAGGAACCCACGCTCAGGGCACAAGAGGGCGGCCAAGAGGAAGAAAAATCGGAAGGGATAGTCCAAGTGGGATTTTCTTCTCTTATTCTTTCATTTTATTTAAATCCAGGTTACTTAACATATAGTGTAGTATTTTTCTGAGTTTATTTATTTTGAGAGAGAGACAGAGAGAGAGCAGGGGAGGGGGAGAGAGAGAGGGAGAGAGAGAATCCCACGCAGGCCGCATGCTGTCAGTGCACGAACCGTGAGATCATGACCTGGGCTGAAATCAAGAGTCGGACACTTAACCAACTGAGCCACCCAGGCGCCCATACATACGGTGTAGACTTGGCTTCAGGAGCAGAACCCAGTGCCCATCCCCCACTTAGCCCATCCCCCACCCACCTCCCCTCCAGCAGCCCTCAGTTTGTTCTCTGTATTTAAGAGTCTCTTAGGGTTTGCCTCTCTCTCTGTGTTTTTTTTTTTTTTTTTTTCTTTTCAACGTTTATTTATTTTTGGGACAGAGAGAGACAGAGCATGAACGGGGGAGGGGCAGAGAGAGAGGGAGACACAGAACCGGAAACAGGCTCCAGGCTCCGAGCCATCAGCCCAGAGCCCGACGCGGGGCTCGAACTCACGCGAGATCACGCGAGATCTCGCGAGATCGTGACCCGGCTGAAGTCGGACGCTCAACCGACTGCGCCACCCAGGCGCCCCTCTCTCTCTGTGTTTATCTTCGTTTCCCTTCCCGTCCCCTATGTCCATCTGTCGGTCGTGTTTCTTCAATTCCACCCATGGGTGAAATCCTACGGTATTTATCTTTTAACCAAACGACCCACGCTTGTTGCCAAACCATTGAAAAACACCAAAAGAAAGGGAAAATGAAACGATTCACTCGAAATCTGGTGATGAGGCTTTGTTTCGCTCCTGAAACTTCAGGCTTCACGTCTAAGATCCTTTCTATGGCAGAACCAGGGAGCCCGCTGAGCTTTCGGTCTTTCCCCCACACCTCCCATCCCCCGTACCCCCCACCCTCCGATTCCCAAACCAGAAACATCATCAAGTCCAAGTAACTTCAAACGCTTAACTTCCCAAGCGCTCTTCGCATGGCCGGCGGGCCACGTGATGCTGTTTCCCTGGCGGTCACGGGCCGCGGGCCCTGGCAGCTGCTGGCCTCAGAATCGGGCTGGTACCCAGCGGCATCCCGTGCCCGACTCTGTATACTCACACAGTCACGCACTCGCTTATCTCTTGAGTTTGAAGCACAATCTCTTTGGAGGGTTGGCAGGCTGCGGGGACAGCCGGTGAATGCCAAGATAATCCAGCCACAATGACAAGAGAACCTTCGGGAGGACGGAAAGCATTGTGCGCACGAAGCGTGGGTTTTGAATGGTAATGAATGCACCAGCGGGAGCCTTTGCAGGGCCCCTCACAGGCCGCACAAAGAAGGCAGCCTCCGTGCGGATGAGGGGGACTTTGCTCCCAGCCTGTGCAGCTGGTAATTAAGGGGCCTTGTCGGAAGGTCTAGATGTTTACGGATGCAGCGGGAAGAGGTGATTGAAGAAAATAAATGAGGAGAGCAAAAGAATATTAAGAACTGCCTCGAAAACCTCTTTGATGTCAACAAAGTTGAAAACACGTCGCTAAAATAGGGCGCCCAATCCTTGGCTGAAGGCACCATTGTAGAAACGTGGCTGAGCTTGACGAGAGCCTACTTTTGTGAGCTTTCGGAGGCGTGTGCGTGTGCACTGTTGACTCGGTAGGTATGTAAATGTGGGCTTAGTGAGGACGCGGACTGCTTATTTTGCAAATGCCCAGACCCAGCTCTAACGCCCTCAGAACGGAGAGGTGCGAGCCTGCCCAGGATGCTTCCATGGCCCCGGTGAGCGCTCTCTGATGGGAATTCACTGGCCACTGACAAGCGCACTTAAGGCCAACACATCGCCCTCTCCAAAAAATACTGGTCTTTCTGTGAAGTCTGCAATTAGCTCGTTTATTACAGGCAATGCACTGTCCCTCGTGCACATCTTTGTTAAGTGGCAAAGAAGACATCATGATCGCATTACGAGGGCAGGTGAGTTCGGGTGGCGAGTCGGCCAGGAGAGGCCAGCTTCGTAGAGGCGGTGCGACCCGGTGGCTGAGAGCTAGGATTTTAGCGTAGAACCACCCGGGTTGCAATCCTAGCTTGGTAGCTACTAGCCACACAAACGTGAGCACGTTTGTTCCTCTACCGCTGCTCTCTCTGCCCTGCGATGGGGTTGATAAGTGAGAGACTGGACTTAAAAACAGACGTCGGAGAGACCACAGATGCCAACAGAACTCCGGCCCCCCACGTCCCCAACAGCCAGCCCAGGGCGCCACACCCAGCCTGTGCAGCAATCAGCCCGTAGCCGTCAGGACCCAATGTTTATAGCAGCACCTTCGACAAGAGTCTAATTATGGAAAGAGCCCAAATGTCCATCAACTGATGAATGGTGGCTCATATACATAATGGAATACTACTTGGCAATGAGAAAGAATGAAATCCTGCCATTGGCAGCAACGTGCATGGACCTGGAAGGTATTAGGCTGAGTGAAATAAGTCAGCCAGAGAAAGAGAGATCATATGTTTTCACTCATATGTGGATCCTGAGAAACTTAACAGAAGACCATGGGGGAGGGGAAGGGGGAAAAAAAGTTACAAACAGAGAGGGAGGGAGGCAAAGCGTAAGAGACTCTTAAATACAGAGAACAAACTGAGGGTTGATGGGGGTTTGGGGGATGGGCACTGAGGAGGGCACCTGTGGGGATGAGCACTGGGTGTTGTATGTAAGCGATGAACCACGGGAATCTGCCCCCAAAACCGAGAGCACACTTCACACGCTGTATGTTAGCCACTTTGACAATAAATTATGATAAAAAAAAATAATTAGTCTCCCTGTATTCCCCTCCGCCTCACATCCTCTGGAAGCCATGGGCTGACAACTCCGTTTCTGCTTGAAGGAGGGGAAGGGAAACACAAACCAAACCACAGGAAATTAGCACCTCAGAGTATCATTTCGGGCACCCACAGGAAAATACCTTGAGGGCGCCTCTACCTTCTGCACAGACATCATCACCCTCAGAGCCAGACCTGCTAACAAGGTTCCTCATGTGGCCTGCTTTTTTATTTATGAAAACAGGGGAACACGTTCCTGTTGGGGGCTGGGTGGCGGAAGTGAGCAGCATGGGGCAGGAGGAGAGGGGGCTTCTCTCCCTGTTATCATGCGACCTTCCTCTAGAATCGGCCAGCCTCAGGATGCTGTCCGCATGTACAGAAATAAATTTCCCCAAATGGGTTTTTTGGCCCACGAGATGATAAATTGCGTTGCTCGCCTCTGTGCAAATCAGGAATTGAAAAGTCGTGGCAAACGAGTCCACATGTCTTGAGGAGAGCCTGTGGGCGCTTGTGAGAACGGGAGAGGGGGAGACGTGTCCTCAGGAAGGGGCTGGGGTTTGCATGTCTGTGGTGACGGGGCAGATACGGGGAATTTCTTCCTAATAACATCACCATCACCCGAGCCTGCATTTTTTTCACTGATCCGCACACCCTTCCAAAGAGTCTGTCCTGTAATTCTGGTGAAAAGCGATCAATCGAGCTCGTTCCAGGGATGCCCTAAAGAGTCAAACTTCTTCCTTAGAGAACAAACCAAAAATTAGTTTCCAAGTGTTTACGGGATTCTCTGGGACAAATGTAGGTGCCTGAACAATTTTGGAGGAGAACACTGCAGAAATGCCAGGACCCGCCGGAAGAGACCACTCAAGACTCCCTGAGGACCGTCTGGTCTATCGCGGGGTCAACACTGATACGTACTGAAATGTTTCCAGGGGTCACCGCACCCCTTAAAGACACGCCCACGTCTTTCAGCTTTGTCGTTTCTTGGAACCGGTAGGAAATGTGAAAAAGCAATTGATGTGTTGTATGGAAAAACAAACAAGTTAGCGGCTGAACTCAAAGGTCCTTCAACACTGACAGCAAAAGCTTGAATACCATTGTCAGTGTTTCGGGACTTCATAAAATCTAAGGAAATGCAGCCAACAATCCCAACGTGTATACACCATATGTATACAAATGTGCATATGTATAAAATATTCAATAGGCAGCACCAACAGGTTAGAGAAAGAGATGATGTTTACGGACGCCCAGCAGGGCCAAACCAGCCAGCTCTCTCTGGAGAAACATGACCCTTGTCAGCCCCCAGACCCCAGGTCACCGTGTCCACACCGTCCAGGATGCGAGCGGCTTTGCAGCCAGGAAGCAGGTGCGTCTGGCCTTCCTGGGGGAAACG